>NC_056743.1:600096155-600285970 GCF_019279795.1 Protopterus annectens
GTAGGTCTGGAACTGGGTGTAGAATCCAAGGTTCCTTTGGTTGATAGAGTCGGAGGAAGGGGAACCAAATCTGACAAGGCCAAAAAGGGGCTATTAAGATTACAGTCCTTCTCAGGGTTTTAGCTTTCTGCAAGAATTTCGGAATCAGGTATAGGTGGAAAGGCATACAGGAGTCCCAGGGGCCAATCGTGTACAAGTAAGTCCCTTGGGCTGTCCCCTGGTGGGGGATTCAGGGCAAAGTAGCTTCTGAATTTGGCATTCATAGGGGATGCAAACAGGTTGCAGCAAGTATGGCACCATCTGCGGAAAACCTTCTCCGCAACTTCGTTTTTGAAAGACCACTCATGCGGTAGCAGAATGGCTCTGCTCAGTTTGTCCTCTATCACGTTGGATTTCCCCGGGATATGCGTTTCTATCAGAAAGCATCCGGTGGACACAACCCACTGCCAAATTCTCAAGGCCTCTCAACACAGATGGTAAGACTTGGTTCCCCTTATTTGTTGATTTACCAGACCACTGACATGTTGCCCGTCTGTATCGCAATCGTCCCTAGAGGCAGAGAGTCGTGGAAGTGCTGCAATGCCAAAAGCACTGCTCTCAGCTCTATAACACTGATGTGCAACTGTGACTCTGTCTCTGACCAGGTGCCTTGGGCTGTTCTTCCCTGAAAAAGCCCCCCCACCTTATCAGAGAAGTGTCCGTGGTCACAGTGGCTGACGGTGGGGTGAGAACAAATGGTCAACCCACTGTAATTTGTTGGCTGGTCAACCACCATCAAAGATCCTTCTTGCAAGAGTCCGTAATTATGCAAGAATGACATGGGAAGTTGCTGGTATGACCACTGGGTGAATAGTAACCATTGAAGAATCCTCATGTGCATACGTCCCAGAGGAACTGCTATGAGTGTAGCTGCCATGGTGCCTAGTAGTTTCAGTACTTGATGGGCCGGTACTTTTCTTCTCTGCAAAATGTCCAAGACCTAGTTTTGGAGAGTGGTTATTCTGTTCAGGGGCAATCTTACTGTGGCAGTGGTAGTGTCTAGCTCTGCTCCGATAAAGGAGATACGCTGTGATGGCGACAATGCAGACTTTTCTAAATTGATAGTGATGCCTAACTGAGAGCAGAGATTGAGTGTGTGATCCTTGGACAGAATTAGTTGATGCCTGGAGGCGGTGGTAAGGGGCCAGTCATCCAGATACGGAAACACTCAGAATCCTAGACACCTCAAGTGAGCGGTAACCACTGCCATGCATTTGGAAAACACTCTGGGGGCTGTTGTGAGTTCAAAGGGCATTGCTCGGAATTGGTAGTGACTGGTTCCCAGCCGGAAACGCAGATGATCTCTGGATGGCCTGGCCAGTTTGATGTGGTAGTACGCATCCTTGAGATCTATAGAGCACATCCTATCACCCACTTCGAGAAATGGGAGAACAGACTGAAGCATGACCATCTGGAACTACTTCTTTACAAATGTGTTGAATCTGTTGAGATCCAAGATGGGCCTCCAGTCCTCTGTCTTCTTCAGAACTAAAAAGAATCTGGAGTAAGTTTCGGATCCTATCTGGTCTGCTGGGAGTGGCTGGATGACTCTTTCTCCAGCCTCTGGATTTCCATGGCTGCTTGATCCCTGAGACTGGGTGGAATGTCTGGGATTTTTTTGCCAACAGGTGGGTTTTCTAAAAATGGAATGATGTATCCTCTGATAACGATGCTTTGTACCCAAGAATCTGTTGTAATTCCTAGACAGGCATCTGGATACAAAGCCAAGCGACCCCCAACTGCCTCCAGAGCAGGACAGTCGGGCCTCCTTTCAGGAGCGCTGATAGGGCTTACCAAGGAACTGATCCCTGTTGCTCTGGTTCTGTGGATTCCCTCTGCCGCCAGGATGGTGTCTTCCATTGTTGCCCCCTCTTCTACCCCTGGAGGGGGGGGTCTCACTATGCGTGTTCTGGAAAGCTCCTTAAGACTTCTGGAACCACATTTTTCCACCTTTCTGCCCTTTGGGGTATGGTCTGGTAGGGGTGGAAAAATGGACTACTACGGCAGACTGAGTCTCTCCCTCTTGCTCACACCTAGTGAGAGTCTCCTTGACTTTGGGCCCAAAAAGAGAACAGCCATGGAATGGGGTATTGACAAAGGAAGACTTGAAGGCTTCCGCAAAGGAGCATAAGTGCATCCAGGACTGTCTCCGAAGAGCTATCGCTGAACCCGCTGCCCGACTCGAACCCTCGTCTGCATAGGAAATGAGCCGCATAGATGAGTTCACAATGGAGTTAAGGGTATTAAGTTGTGCTGTCACTTTTGGCAGAGACAGCTCCATCATCTATTTTGAAGACGGGTAAAATGAGTCAAATAGTTAAGCGATCGCATAGCAAAGGTCGCAGAACTAAAAATGCGTTTCCCGTATCTGTCCATCGTCCTGGAATCCCTATTAGGAGGATGGACAATAGAAGAGGTTTCTGACATCTCTTTCTTGGTGGTTGCCGCCACCACCATGGCATCAACGGGGACTCCCTTAGTGAGGAACATCTTGTCTTGGGGAGAGGTGATAAACTTGTTGGGCCTCCGAGGGACCAGTTCCAAAGTATCAGGAGACTCGCAAGCCCTTTGAGCAACTAGTTCCATCAACTCATCGAAGGGTGGAATCACCCAGGAGGTGGAAGGTTGAGACCCAAAGGCCTTCAGGAGCACCGACTCATCCTCAGTAGGGCTAACAGACTGCCTGTCACCCCTCTGCTTTAGGACTTCCAGGATATCAGCAAAGGAGATATCCTCCGAGGGGGACAGTGGAGACCCTTCTGATTCCTCTAAGTCGGTGTCAGATGTGAAAGATTCTGGGTGGGGAATCTAAATGTCTCCTCTTACACAGTCTCTTCCCGGGAACCACATCAGTGGGGGCTTCTGGTGAGGTCTCAGTAGAGCAAGGGTCACCCAATGGGGTTACCTGAGGCTCCGGGTCTCGATGTTTCACAGGGACCTGTGATGTAGAGGCAGAAAGAGGCACTTTAGGGGAGAAGGAGGAGGCACCTGATGATTTGTGCACCTTAGATGACATAACCCTCCTTATGGCATCAAAGGCACCACTGCTCCGACCCGAGGAAGCCGCTGGTTCTGAAGAAGCCGGCAACTTCCCCGGTGCCAAGACAGTGGGCTCCGAACCAGAGGACGGAGCCGAGCTCATCCATGCCGAAGCCCCTAGAGGAAGGGTCGGAACAGACTAATCGGTTCAACTCCACCCCCACCCCGGAACTGATAAGAGAGTGTCGGCTCCCAGACTCTTCCGATGGAACCGAAGAAGTCAGGGTTGATTAAGCCGAAGGCACTGGAACAGGTCTCTGCTCTAAAGGCTCCACAACCATCAGATCCTCCTCCTCTGGCTCTGAAGGCCCTGCTCAGCTCGGAGGAGGAGTAGTCACAGCCAGTGGGATGGTCTTAGGTCCCGAGACCTGTTGGGTCGATGCCAATAGAAATTTAGCCAGTGCTGGGTTCTCCAGAAGCCTCAGCACCACCTGGTCCACTTCCACATTAGAAAGGTCCTCGAAAAACGAGTCGAAGGAATCAAAGACACCACCAACTAAAGGACAGGTGACTTCAAGGTTTCGGAGACCGGCTCCAACACCGGGGATTGGCTCCGAAAAACTTGCTCGGTGCACTGCTCCGATGACTGCGGAGCCAGCGACTGCACCTTCACGGTAAGGCTTGGAGCCGATGACTTGGGCACCAAGGGACGCCTTCAAAGACTTCGACCAATTCGATGACTTGGAGGTCTGGTCAGCCTTGTCCAAGGACTCCTGAAAATCTGGCTTCAACAAGCCTTTATCTACCAGCTTCCTTCTTCTCTCTAGTAAAACCCTACTACTGAAGGAATGGCAGATAGAGCAATCCTCCTGGAGGTGAACAGGCCCCAAACAATAAACACAATTTACATGGGCGTCCATAATGGACATCTTCGGCTTGCATTTTGGACACTTCTTGAAGCCAGATTTCAGTTTCTCCTTATGGTCAGACATTGTTATAGCCACAGAAAACAAACATCAAACACTCTGTTCTAGTTGTCAGATCTCTGAACTACCTTCAGTGTTATCCAAGTATATAAACACGGTTACTGAAAACTAACCACAACGCACACTCTAAATGTTCTAACAGTCCTAAGTTGCCAGATCCCTGTACAACTGTAAGGAGGATATATGCAATTATATAAACGTATATAACCAACTAACCAAGCACACTATTATCTAAACACACACTATATATATATATATATCTATATATATATATATATATCTATACACACACACACACATATATATATATATATATATATATATAGTAAACGGATAGGGGTTGGCCTAAGAGCAACCGCTCTGTAAAACAACTATTCTAGTCAATTTAAATAACAAACTCAAAAGGCTAACTAGCCCAAAAGCAGTATAACTAGAATATCTTTAGATATCTAAAGAATTATCAGCAGAAATTTGCCAAAAAACAAGTAAATATAAATCAATTGTCCAGAGCTCTCCGATGACCTTGCTATCAGTTGCAGCAGCAAACTAGATCTGAGGTAGGACAGAGAGCATCATGGGAGAGGGGCCTGGCCTCGAGCTACTCTGAGATCTTTAGCTAGTAAAGCGGCCGACTCGGAGCCGATGGAACCCATGTATAAGAATAAACGGCAAGACTGAACAACTTCACATATGACATTTATCTGACGGGATATTAAATGCAAGATAAAAGTATAAGCATCTAGTATAGACAGATGACATGCATACTTCCCGATTTAAAAAAAAAACAAAAAAAACCCCACCAAAACCATCTATAAGAACAAAAAGGACAAATGATATATAATCACTATTACTTAAATACCTACCTTGCCTTTGTCAAAGGAGGATATGATCTCTTGATAAAGTCGTTCCTTCAGTTCTTGCTGTGAATACATGTGGCAGCTGACTCTTGGAACAAGGTGTGGTGCACATGGCTTGTCAGACCACTACAGTAGTAAAGAACAAAATGATATAAGGTTGAAATCCAGCAGATTGCAATGGGAAGTGCTTTCAGTACAATGGAACAAAATAATAATCAAGATATATGGCACAGGAAAGCAGACAGCTACATACCTCTTAACTGTACAGATCAACTGTACAGAATTGCACATAATGTCTAGATTTATTCCCTGACATTTTTGGACTGTTTCTCCTAAAATTGTAACTTTCTGGCAAATCGTTGAGGTCACAAAATAATGACAGACATTTGAGTTTCAGATTTCATACCCTTGAGAAAATTCATGCTGATACAAAACCTGTTATTCTATCACCTTTTTAAGTTTGCAAGAGCAATATTTAAGTGTGTCCCTAATTTTGGTTCTTTGCCCCACTATTACTTATAGCTTTCTTCAGATTTCTTGTTATAAGAGGTTGAGAGGTATGAACACCTACAGTGCAAGTTTTCATGAAGTCGATGGTGATTACGTTACCAACAGCATTCTTTGCCTAAGGTACCAAAACAATGGCAAATTAAATACCAACAGAGGTGGACAGACAAGATGTAAACTGTGTATTACAGACCAACAGAAACTCAGTTTTTACTCTTTTTGCACAGACCACCAAACATCTCCCATCAAGTTGCTCCAGTGTCCCATATGTTCCTCTAGTGAAGCCCTATGGCCTATTCATTCTTTTGGATGGTTAAAGGTGCATGTGCTAAGAGTGTAGTGCCATAATCTGCACTAGGGGGGTCACAGTTTTATTTTCATTGCCCTATTTACCATGCAAATGCTTACAGGTGTCTGGGGCAGACCTACAATGGGACACTGCTGGTAGGTTTAACATGTTTTTGCAAATTACTGACAGCCCATATGCCTTTTCCTGACAGGAGAACATCCATGCCTTCTCCACTCCCCTCCAGGAAATCTAACACAAAGTGTGTCCTTCAGCCATGCTTGTCCATTATCTCCTCACCAAGGAAGGTGAACAGGCAAAGCCTCATCACTTCTTTTTCACACATACCAGGTATTCAGGGCTCTATTCTATTCAGCTGAACAAAGCTTTAAAATGTAACTAGATTTATATGAAGCTGTGTGAGTAGGTATTATACTAATATGTGCTGTTAAGAGTATTACTTAAATTACAACTCTGTTGCTTAAGCAGCAGTTTCCCAGGTTAAAATAATCTATGTAATTATACACATTTGTTTACCACAGTAGGACATAAATGACTAATATAAGGCACAGCTCAGATGGATACCAAGACAGAAGGCATAATATAATGACAAAGCAAATGATACAAAGACAGTAAGGATAAACTGAATACAAAATGCAACAGTAATTCAACAATGGAAAAAAGGATTATTATAATTTTACTAAATTTTGAGAAAAAGAAGTTATGTACTCATCATAAATGTTCCATGTTTGTAGTCCATCTCTCCCTTCATTCTTACATATAGGTTCAGAGCCAATCCTCGGCTCTGACTCGGCCTATTACAAAGCTCAAAGTCTCTTAGTTGGCTTGTGTCTAGGTAGGTATCCCATAGTGCATTAGTACAATCCCCAGATCTTGTTTGCTACTAAACTATAGAAAGACAGAACTAAGGTTATCCAGAAAGAACAATAATGAAAGGTCTCCACCCTACCAAGGTACAACCATCCTGTCTCCAGATCATTCCAGGACGGTGGTAGGTGGGTGGGTTCGTAAGAATGAAGGGCAAGATGGACTATAAACCTGGAACGTTATGGTGAGTACATCATTTCTTTATGTTCTGTAGTCCTATATCTTCTTCATTCTTACATATGGGACAGCATCCCTAGCACCTTATTCTTGGGTGGCTCACGAGAAAATACTCCTGAGTACCGTGGAAACAAAAGAGGCTGTACCCCTTGAGGTCAGGTCCAATTTGTAATGAGTAATAAAAGTAAGAGGGGTAGCCCAAGTTGCTGCTGCACAGATACTGTCAATTGGAACTCTGGCTTGGAAGGCAGCAGATGTAGACTGGGATCGTGTAGAATGAGCCTTAATCTTGAACGGTAGAGTTTTTCCACTGGAGGAGTAAATGAAGGAAATACAGCTCGAAATCCAATTTGATAGGGTCACTTTAGAGATGGCAGACCTATTCTATTTATTTATTTATTTTTATTTTACATTTGTTGACCGGGCTAGTCTAGCTGGATATATTTCCATTTTCAGTAGAGGCCCGGGGAGAAAAGCTCCAACATTAATAGTTAGATCATTACTTAAAATACAGCAACAAGGATGGTAAACATAGTTGAAACATCGTAAATGAAAGTAGTTCAAATAAGTATACAAAAATCAGTAATAATAATAAAAAAGTGATCAAAAAAGATATTTACACTAGTATAGAAATCATTAAGAATGGTGAGATGAATTCTATTACACAATAAAAGTGACAAAGTGTTATTATGTACTAGGTTGTACTAACAGTAAGCAGGATGAATCTACCAAATTGTTTCATTGTGGTCAGCAGTTCAGTTCTTCATCATAGAAATTAAAGAAATATGTGTGAAAAATTGGTAGGGTGTAGAAGTAACCTTAGCAGAAGGAAAGGTTAATCAGGTTTACAACATGGACATAACCAGTGAGTTTTAAAGTATGTTTTTAGTCTTTGTTTAAAGAGAGGCAAAGAAGTAAGTGTTGTTAGTTGATTTGGAAGGAGGTTCCAGTCTTTTCCCACTGTGTTAGAAAACAGGGAATCTCCAGCTAAGTTATTAGTTTTGGTTATACTAGCTAGAAGCTTGTTAGAGGAGCGCAGTGAGTTTAGGTTTTTATAAGGGATTATGAGATTGGATAGTATAGGAGTGCTATTAGGTTGATAAAATATCTTGTGGGTCATGGTTAGTTGGGAGATTTTCAGAAGGTTTTGAAGTTCAAGCCAGCCCAGCTGCTTTAGATTTAGACAGTGGTGAGTTCGAAAGGGGTTACCAGTGGCAAATCTGACTATGCTGTTATAGGCATGCTGTAGTTTGACAAGGTTATTCTTTTTGAGGTTGGTGTATATGGGAGAGGCATAAAGAAGAGTAGAAATTAAATGGGAATGAGCAATTCTGGTTTTAGCTGTTGGAGTTAAGAAAGTTTTGCTTCGATATAAGGAGCCAATTTTCCTGTTAACATTTTTAATGGTGTTATTTATGTGACTATCAAATGTAAGGTTGTTATCAATAGTAATTCCTAACAGTTTAGTTGTAGAGTCAGGGTGTATGATTGTGCTACTATTGGAAATGACAGAGAAATCAATTGGGGTAGACTTATTAGAGGGTGTAAAGAGAAGGAGCTTGTTTTTTTTCGCATTAAGAAGGAGACAACGTTTTGTGAACCATGTTTCTACTGTGTTAAATACATTCTGAGTCAGGGAATGTAGTGCAGATGGTGAAGTTGCTGAGCAAATTAATGTTGAATCATCTGCATATTGAATGCAGGTGGCCTGTGAGATTGCTACATGCAGGTCGTTAATAAAAAGAGAAAAAAGAAGTGGTACTAGAATGGAGCCCTGAGGGACTCCCAGTTTAACAGGTAGAAGGGATGATATATTATTTGCCCAGAGAACTGCTTGTTGTCTATTGGTTAGGTAGGACCTGAACCATTTAATAGCTAAAGAGTCAAGAGAGAAGGATTCAAGAATGTTGATCAGAAGTGCATGGTTAACCATGTCGAAAGCTTTGGAGAGGTCAATAAAGAGTGCAGATGAGAGGTTGTTGTTATTACGATTTCTATTTATAACATCTGTAAAGGATAACAGAGCGGTTGTGGTACTATGAGATGGCCTAAAACCATGCTGACATTTAGCTATTATGTTATTTTGTGTTAAATGGTTTAAAAGTTGATGATGAACGCATTTTTCCATGATTTTTGCTAAGGGTGATAAGAGTGCTATTGGTCGATAGTTTGAGTAGTCATTTGAGTTGCCGGCTTTGTGAAGGGGAATGATATGGGAGATTTTCCAGATGTTTGGAATGTAACGTTCCTTAATGGTTCTGTTTTATGAGGATGGATATAGGATAGGAAATTACTTTGGCTGCTTTTTGGAGGTATTCAGAAGGTAACTGGTCAGCAGAAGGGGTACAAGGCCTAAGTTTTTGGATAAGTTTGTAGATGAAAGTGGTAGATATTGGTTGAATAGAGAATACTGGTAGAGTACTAGATATGGACGTGGCAAGGTTTAAGCTGTCTGGAGTAAGTTGGCTAGCTAGTGTTTGTATGGTTTCTGTAAAGAAGGAGTTGAAGGCATTGGCTGTTTGGTGGGGGGTGTTAGGGTCTGCCTGAAGCGGGATAGGTGTATGGGAGTGCCCTGGGGAAAGGAGTTTATATACACTAGACCAAAACTTCTGGGCGTTATTTTGGTGATTTTGCTGTATTTTACAGTAGTAGTTCTAGATTCAGAAAAGGAAACTAACAATTGGTCTGACTTTCTGAGTTCCTTAATCCTGTGAAGGTAGAACTGTAACTGCCTGTGAACATCCAGTTGATGAAATTTGTATTCTGCAGTGTTAGAATGATTAGGGAAAAACACAGGTAAGTTTATGGTTTGGTTCAAATGAGTGTGAGAGCAAACTTTAGGAATAAAGGAAGGATTTGTACAAAGGGAAAATCTGTCTTTGTGGAAAATCAAATTAGAAGGCTTAATAGACAGTGCTTGTAACTCTGATTCTCATCTAGCTGATGTGATGGCTACTAGAAACAAGGTCTTCCAAGACAGAAACTTCAATAGGCATGAATGTGCGGGTTCAGAGGGCGGTGCAGTTAGTTTGAACAGAACAAAGTTTAGATCCCAGGGAGATACCGGTTCCTGAAAGGGAGGTCTCAGCAAAGTAGCGCCTTTAAGGAAGGTTTTACACAATCTGTGGGACATCAGGTTAGATTCATGTTGTCCCAAATGAAAATTAGATATCTCTGCCAATTGAACCCTAATTGTGGCAGCTGCAGATCCCTGATGGAAAAGTTCAGACAAAAATTCTAAAACCATAGGGATGGATGCAGTATAAGGATCTACATTCCTTTCTTTAGCCCAGAAAGAAAACCTTCTCCATTTGTTAGTGTATAACTTCCTAGTGGAAGATTTATGCGAAGATGTAAGGATGGCAGTCACAGCAGGTGAAAAATCATGATGCCTGACTAGGGATGGAATTTGAGCAGCCACGCTGTCAAATTGAGGGTGTGCAGGCAGGGGTGAAAGGAGCCTGACGTGTGTCAAGAGGTCTGGCACTGGGTCCAGAGTCCATGGATCGTCTAGTAGACGAGGTCCAAGAAAGGGGAACCAAATCGGACAAGGCCAGTAAGGAGTGATGAGAATCATTTTGCTTCCCAATAACTTTGCTTTCTGAATCACTTTGGATATGGGAGGAAAGGTAGGGAAAGCATAAAGGAGTCCCAGGGGCCAATCGTGAACAAGTGCGTCTCTCTGTGACTCCCCCGGAGGGGGGGATAAGGGAGAAGTAGCTGCTGCATTTAGAGTTGATTGGTCTGGCGAAGAGATCGCAGCAAGGGTGTCCCCATTTGCTGAAGATCTGTTCCACTATTTCCTGATTCAGAGACCACTCGTGAGGCATCAAGATTGCCCTGCTGAGCTTGTCGGCTATCATACTGGTTGTCCCCGGGATATGCATTGCCACTAGAAAGTGCTGGGAAGAAACTGCCCACTTCCATACACGAAGGGCATCTCGACAAAGGGGATACAATCTGGTTCTTCCTTGCCTGTTGAGATACCATACCACCGATATGTTGTCTGATTGGATTGCTATCGTCCCTAGAGGAAGAAAGTTGTGAAGTGCTTGCAACGCTAGATGCACTGTTCTCATCTCTAGGACACTGATATGTAAGGTGAGCCTCGTGATCTTGCCATGTGCCTTGGACAGTCCTGCCTAGATAATGCCCCCCCCCCCCCATCTGTAAGGCATCCGTGGTCACAGTAGCAACGGGTTGGCGAGGAAGGAATGGAGTGCCTGTTGTCAGCTGGTCGGGTTGAATCCACCAACTAAGGTCTTTTTTGCAAGACTGTTACGATGATATGGTGAGACAGAGGCAGTTGGTGAAAAGACCACTAAGAAGATAGAAGCCATTGGAGAATTTGCATATGTAATCTGGCTAGAGGAACTAATGTTATGGTGGAGGCCATGGTCCCTAAGAGTTTCAGTGCCGTCTTTGCCTTGACTTTCTGTAGAGGAAGTAAACTGAGAATTGTTGTCTGAGGTTTTGAATTTTTTCTTCAGGTAGATAAGCTAACATGGCAACTGTGTCTATTTCTGCGCCTATAAAAATCACAAATTGAGTGGGTGATAAGGCAGACATTTGCCAATTTATTGTAATCCCCAGCTGGGAACAAAGCTGGATGGTGGAATCTCTGGTTTGTAGGAGTTGATGCCTGGTGGTGGCAGTCAGGAGTGGAAACACTTGGAATCCTAGACGTCTCAGGTGAGCTGTCACTACTGTCATGCATTTGGTGAACACCCTGGGGGCTGTGATAAGACCAAAGGGCAGAGCACAAAACTGGTAGTGACTGGTTCCCAGCTGGAAGTGTAAGTGACTCCTTGAGGCTCTGTCCATTTTTATATGGTAGCACGCATCTTGGAGGTCTATGGAGCACATCCAATTGTCTTTCCCTAACAGAGGGGGTATAGAATGCAGTGTCACCATCCGGAACTTGGCCTCCTTTACAGATTTGTTTAGTTTGCTGAGGTCCAAGATGGGCCTCCAGTCCACTATACATTTTGGCACTAACAAGAATCTGGAGTAAGTTCCAAATCCTATCTGGTCTACGGGGACGGCTTGGATAACTCTCTTTGCAAGCAACTTTTGCACTTCTACAGTTGCTTGATCCCTGTGATTGGGTGGAACATCCGGGATCTTCTTGGGAGTGTGGGGTGGAAGAGAAAAGGGTATGGAGTAACCTCTGGTGATTATTCTTTGTACCCATTTGTCTTGGGTGATGTTCAGCCAGGCTTCTGAATACAAAGATAGGCGACCCCCGACTGGCTCCAGAGAAGCACAGCCGGGCCCCACATCAGGAGCGCTGATAGTGACAGCCTCGAAACGAATCGTGGCCTCCCTGGTTTTGTGGACCCCCCTGCCTCTAGGGTGAAGTCTGCCATTAGCTCCTCCTCCTCTGCCTCTGAAGGAGGAGTCACCCTGGGCATCAGGGAAAAATCTCTGGGACTTCTTGAACCACATCTTACCACTTCTCTGACCCTTGGGATATGGTCTAGAGGGGACGTTAAAACATACTCCCACAGCAGACAAGAGTTTTCCCTTCTTGTTCTCACCTGGTGAGTGTATCTTTTACCTTAGGTCCAAACAATGAAGAACTGTCAAAGGGGGTGTTGGTAAAGGTAGACTTGAAAGGCTCCGCAAAATTACATAAGCACATCCAGGAGTGTCTCCTAAGGGAAACTCCTAAACCCGTTGCCCTGCTCGCTTCGTCAGCTGCAGAGATCATCAGCCTCATGGAGGAGTTCACGATGGAATTTAAGGTGGACACCTTCTCAGGGAACCCTTCAGTAGATGTACCTTGAAGAGCATCTTCTAACTCCTTGAGGAGATCTCTTTGAAGCCTCGTAAAATGTGTGAGATAGTTCAACGATCGGAGAGTAAAAGCCACTGAAGAAAAGATACGCTTCCCGTATCTAGCCATCATTCGAGACTCCTTATTCGGTGGATGGACAGAAGTCTCTGCCAGCTCCTTCTTAGTGGCCACCACCACAACCATGGCATCTACAGGCACACCCTTGTACAAAAAAATCTTTCTCTTTTGGGGCAGACAGGAATTTATTGGGTCTTCTGGAAACTGGCTCCACGGCATCAGGAGTCTCCCACACCTACCAACTAACCAGGTCTAAGAGTTCATCGAAAAGAGGAAACACCCAAGAGGCTGAAGGTTGAGACCCGAAAGCCTTCAGGTACACTGACTCCTCATCAGAAGGGGTGACAGTGGGCCAGCCGCCTCTCTGCTTAAGGATCTCTAAGATGTCTACAAAGGAGACATCATCATTGGGGACCCTTCTGACTCCTCGAGGTCAGTGACTGAAGTGATGGACTCGTCCAGGGAGCCTACATGTTTCCTCTTGCATGTCCTCTTCTGAGTGGGCTCCTGAGAAGGATACTCTGAGCAGGTCTCGAAAGACTGGGGGCCTCCCAATGGGGGCTCCTGAGGCTGCGGGTCTCTGCTGTCGAGAGTGAGAGAGTAGGTGCTGAGACACAGGTCAATGCTTGAGGGGGAAGACCATCAGTACCCTTGCGTGGAGCTGATGAGCGAGATAGCACACTCCTCATCATCTTGAAAGCAGATCTCTGCAGCTCCGAAGACAGCCCCAGTTCTGTGGAAATGGAGGTAGTCAGCTGCTGCAGAGCGACCGGCTCTGAGATGGATGTAGGTTCTGAGCTCACCCTAGCCGATGCACCGAGACGGAGACTCAGAAGTGAAGAGGTTTGGGTCAAAGTGTCCCTGTTGAGGCCAACCGGTGAGCTTCAGATCCTAGACACCACGGACGGCGCCGAAGGTGTCGGAGCAGAACTCTGCTCCGAGACAGCCACAAGGGGAGCTGGAACCAAGGGTTCCACAACAAGTGGCACCAAAAACTCTGGCTCTAAAGGCCCGACTCAGCTCAGAGGAGGAACCACAACAGGGAGGATGGACTCTGGTGGCTCCGGAACTGACTGGGTCGGAGAAAACAACTATTCGGGCAAAGCAGATGACTTCAGGAGTCTAAGCACTAGTCTCTCCACATCTTCCTCTGACAAGCTCTTGGAGGATCTGGATGACAGGGTAGGTGATCTGGATCTCTGTAAGATTGGAGATCTTAAGGTTGGGGAGACTGGCAAAGAATCCCTGGACCGGCTCCGATGCAATTTTTAGTAGTCGGCTCCGAAAGGCTTGGGGCCGACACTGCAGTGCCAGCATCGACAACCTCGATCGGCTCCGAGGACAGTGAAGCCGAGGAGGAAGTCATCTCATCAAGTTTTGATTGTTTCTGAGGAGGTTCCAACACACTAGTCGGTGCAGGAGAATGCCTCTTCGCCGACTTGACCTTCTCTTTTTTGGATGAATGTGACTTAGATGAAGAAGAACTCGCAAAGTCTTCCTCGAAGGAAGGCTTGAGGAGACCTTTCAAAATTAACTTGTTCTTCCGCTCCAGGAGAACTCTGGAGCTAAAGGAATGGCAGAATAAACAAGTTTCCTGCAAATGAATGGCTCCGAGACCATATACATCATTACTATGGCCATCCGTAATTGACATCTTCTGGGAGCACTTTATGCATTTTTTAAAACCCAAAGGTTTGTGGTCTTTATGAATAGCTATGTAATAAAACAGGTACACAACAAGGACAACGAGGACTAGGTCCTCTAACTTAAACGGGCCTAGCCCTAACAAGCGCACACACGCACACACACACACACACACACACACAAAGTGAGAGAGTAAAGAGGACTAGGTCCTCTAACTTAAACGTGCCTAGCCCTGAGGAAAAATAAAAAAAATAGCACAGAACTAAGACCTCTGCTAAGCCGTAGAAAGGCCACAAACTTAGTCGCAGGCAAAGTATCGAACAAACAAGACTGAAAGTAAGCTTTAAATTTCTAAAATTTAGAAAACAAAGGCCCTAATATATATGCGGACCCACAGAGAAAAAAATTTGTATCAAGACTAGCAAAAAACACTGCTCAGAAAAAAATATATATATATATATATATATATATATATATATATATATATATATATATATATATATATATAAATATAAAATAAAGCAAGAAAACAAGGTCCTAACAAAACGCGGACCTATGAATATCAGCGTTAATAAAACTAGCACACAGGGTACCAAATGGAGAACAAGTGTCAACAAGTTCTCAACAAACTAATTTAAAGGCAAAAAAAAAAACAAACACACACTACTAAGCACCATCTAATAATACGTTAACTAGCTATAGAATCAGTAAAGTGATAATAAAGACAACAAATTTGAACTTAGCCATGGCCAAGCAAGAAGCACTTCTGAACTTGTAGACGCGGCAAATGAGATCTGGAGATAGTGCTAATGCACTATGGGATACCTACCTAGCCACGAGCCAACTAAGAGACTTTGAGCTTTGTTATAGGCCGAGCTATATGTAAGAATGAAGGCAAGATAGGACCACAGAATATTAAAGGTTACTTATGAAGTGCATAATGTTCTATATCAACCACAAAAAAGGGAAGCAGAAATACAGGTAAAGCTCAAACAAAAAGTCTGCAATGCTAGAGTGTACAGATTCTCAGGTGACGTGGTCAACAGTGAAATGTTTGTAATGGCCTTGTTTAAGTACGTAAGATTTTAAGTTGGTATCTTAAGTTAGTACGGTAGGGGAGGTCTTTTAAGTAATTATGCAGAAATGGAACAAAGTTTAGCACCAAGGAGGGAGAAACTCAAGTTATACACTGTAGTTTTGTTCTGGGGCTAGAAGAGGCCCAGACTGTGAATGTGCTCTGAGGCTGTAGGAGGGAGTGCCAGGGTATGAAGGAATCAAAATGTACTTGAAAAAGAATGAACTTAGCAGGTCAGCCCTTTATTTCCCCATATATCTTTTTTTGACTGTGTTACAGTGGTGTTCAGAGTTTGGGGAGTTAGTGATGAAGAGACAGTCGACTGGAAAATGACTGAAAGGCTGACACATTGTTGGTGTCAGCTGCAGCAAATACTGGAAATCTATATTCTAACTAAGCAAAAAGGATTCTCTTACCAATGGCTGATCGTGCAGAACATAGATTATGCAAGACAAGAAGAGTAGGTAGTTGATTTATTGCTAATTTTTTTTTTTTTTACAGTTTCATAGGTATATACGGGGCAAATGATCATCAGGGCCTTTATAAGCCTAGCCAGGCAACCCAACCCAATTGTGTCCCCATGTAACATGGGCACCTAGTTAGGAGGTTGCTAATGGTTTACTGGGGGTGGGGGGTATATTACTTGAGAATATTTACTGCTGGTCTCTATCGGAGACATCAAGATTAATGGTCAACTTTACGTCTGAATACAGTTAGGGATGAACTCTGCTTCACATGGATGGGAAGTCTATTTCAGAGTGTTGGGATCTTTTGAGAGACAAATGTCTTGGCAGCATGTTCTATTTCTGCTGCAAGTAAAGTTTAAATCCTTAGATCTGGTGTTTCTGATGCTATTTGTTTGGCACATGTGCAAAAGGTGCATCAGGGCTGGATCTGAGGATGTCTTATATGCCAGGCACAGATTGCCTCTCAGTAACCTGCAGTTAACAAGAGTAGAGAAATAGGGCTTATCTGTATAGGACAATTTGTAAATACTCTGGAATTTTTTGGTAAGGAACATCTGTGGCCATTCCAATTGTTGCATATGTCTGGTCAGGTACATGCCAAAGGGAACACTGTACTTAGTGATGGGTGTGATACGGAATGAGTAAAGAGATTATTATAACTTCTTTGGACCTGGATGCCATACCCTTACTTATAAGTTGGGTGACAGAATGATTTTCTTACTGCCTTGGCTATGTGTTAATAGAAGGCCAAATTACCCTCTACATATGTTCCCAGAGCCCTATCTACTGAGTAAACTTCTTGGGGATGGTTATCTTATGGATGAAGTAATTAACATTGGTGGTCTTTTATGCCAAAAGGCACTATAATGCACTTATTAGCATTAAGTTTTAATCTATGACTTTGACATCGGTCATTTTTCTGTATTAGACCCATTTGCAGGATGTTAGCATCATGGGGGGAATCTATGAGAGCTCCCAATTTACAGTCTGCAAACATGGTGAGCCAGAAGCCCTTGACATTAGCTTTGACTTCTGAAAAGCAGAAGCCAAACAAGCGTGGGTTTGGGTGGGGCATTGAATTTTGACAGTCACTTAATAGGATGCAGTTTGCTTTTAGAACAGTTCCTAACTGTTACAGGTTTTGCTGGGTTTTCCAAGTTGATGTTTGTTTTGAAGGACACAGCTTTGTGATCTGAATTTAACAGTGAGGAAATGACGTGGGGGAGGGGGGGCAGTGCACTGTCATACTGGGAGTAACAGATCTAGTATGAACCTCTGGTTGGAGTGTGCACTATCTGGTCAATGGTATGTGTGTTAGTAAAGTCCAGGAAATGTTCCTGCAAGTTGGTGGCAGTGTATATTTCCCACTTTATAGAGGGGTAGTTGAATTCTCCCATGAATAGGGTATTTGCCTGGGTGGAGAGTGCCTTTAGCAGATCTATGTATGAGTTATGGGATTCTTGGGGCATACAGAGTGACCTAGAGTGTGCTATGATATGGGAAGGGACTTTATCTATGGAGATTTGGACGTGGACAAATTCCAGGGCATTATCCTGTTTAACCAAACTAAAGGTATATTTGTTGCTAATGTAGACTGAGTCACCTCCACCTTTAGTCATGGTATGTGTGGCTGATGGTCTAAATGTGTGGAAGGCTTTGAAGCCTTGCACTGCCAGATTGCCTTCTGTGGCTTTGAACCATATCTTGGTAATGGCACAGATGTCTATATCCGCCAGAGTGAGGAGAGCTTTGAGGGTATGGAGTTACTTGTTAGAGCTCATAGGATTGAGCAGTAACACCTTTAGGTTCCTTAGGGTTTTACTTGCTAAAATGGTAGTTTTGTCAAAATGGCATTCCCCAAAAAATAGAGATTAAAGGGGGGGGTGGATAAAGTTTTAGCCAATATCTTGAAGCCCAGGGGGGCAAGCACAAACCATCTTTGGCAAAGCAATGTGGTCCGTTAACCATGTCCTCTCATTTTGACAAGCACTGATTTCCTTGGAATCACACCAGAAACCAAAGCAATTGTTAGTCAATCATTTTTTGCTTATACTGTGGAATCATCCTTGGTGAAGGCAGAATGCTACTCAATGCAAGGCGCATACCTGTCTGAGATACATATTCAGAGAGATCCATAATACCTCTCTTCATATAGTCCAGTGAGATATACCTCAATCATTTACACCAACATGGACTATGACGCAATCATACTGGTACCTGTGGTGCACTGACAAGAGTGTGTGCATAATCTGGTAGATCCTACCTCCAAGTCAGTAACTACTGACTTCTTGTCCAGTCTGGTGAGTTCATAGCATGTGCGTGTCATACAATGGTGTCTCAAATCCCAGGTGAAGTGCTGACATGCCTCCTTATGGGCTTCATTCTTGGGGGTTCATTGGGTGTAGAAATATGTATGGTGTTTGGTGTAGCTTTTGGTGTGTACTTCAGAGACTGAGGACAGGCATTTCCATTTGTAGGCTTAGGATGTCTCTGAGGGATGGGAAGTTTGCTTTTTAGTGCCTCAATGTAATATGGTCTGTGTGTGTGTGTGGTAGACGTTGTGTGTGTGTTCTTGACAACCTTGCTTGAAAATGAGATTTCTGCCTCCAAGGAAACTGTGTATATATAGCTCTCACATACAGTGTTAGTTTCTTTAAGGATTAAAAAGGTGCCTGTGAACATGAGGCAATTGGTACGCATGGTCTCGGGATGGCCAAATCTACCAAGTTAGCTGTGGAGACATTTGGAAATTGCATATCCACATTCTCCAAACTTTTAGTTATGTACTTACCATAACTTTAGATGTTTGGGATCCATCTCGCCTACATTCAGTACTGATGGGCTCGGAGCCGATCCCTCGGCTCCGACTCGGCACGCTATGCTATAGAGCGAAGCCTCTTATTGGCTGAGCTATTTCTTATCCCAGGATGCACCACCACTAAACCCCCAGATCTTGTTTGTCCGCATTCATGCACACATACACAACTTGTTTATATAACATTGCCAGATGTTTCAAGATGAAACAACAGGATTCGGACCTTCTGATATCCTCTGATCTCCAAGGAAGGGGGAAGGAGGGTGGGTTATTAAGAATGTAGGCGAGATGGATCCCAAACATCTAAAGTTATGGTAAGTACATAGCTAAAAGATGTGATCCTATCTCGCCTACATTCAGTACTGATGGGACAGCGTCCGTAGCACCTAAATCCTGGGTGGCTCACTGGAAAACACTCCTGAGCACTGTGGAACCAAATGAAGCTCGTCCTCTAGATGCCACATCCAATTTGTAGTGGGAAATGAAAGTGTGTGGGGAGGACCACGTAGCCGCAGCACAAATGTCACTAATGGCAAGCTTAGAATGGAATGCTATTGAAGTAGCCATAGCTCTTGTAGAATGAGCCTTGACAGAGGTCGTAAGCTCTTTATTAGAAAAGGAATAAGCTTGAGTAATACAGTCCCTGATCCATTTGGCAATAGTGACCTTTGTGACGGCTTTGCCCAATTTATTGTCCGAAAAGGATACAAACAATTGATCTGTCTTCCTTGTTTGTTTGGTCCTATCTAAATAAAAACGCAATTGCCTGTGGACATCTAATGTGTGGAATATGTATTCCGCTTTGTTAGAATACTTCGGAAAGAAGACTGGAAGTTCTAATGACTGTTGTAGGCAGAAACTGGAACAAACTTTAGGGACAAAGGATGGATTTGGCCTGAGAGATACTCTATCTTTGTGAAAAACCAAGTACGGAGGTTTTACAGACAAAGCTTGAAGTTCTGAAACCCTTCTGCCAGAAGTAATAGCCACCAGAAAGGCAGTTTTCCACGATAGAAATTTTAAATCACATGTTGCTGCCGGTTCGAAGGGGGAGGAAGTTAAGGCACGTAACACCACATCGAGATCCCATGGAGGAGCAGGATGAGAAATCGGAGGTCTTAAAAGCGCAGAACCTTTCAAGAAGGTCTTACACAATCTGTTGCTCATTAAAGGTGGGTTTATAGATTCGTGAAAATTGGAAATAGCTGCCAATTGAACCTTGATGGTAGAGACTGAAGAGCCTTGATTGAAAAGGGAAGTTAGAAATTTCAGTACTTCTGATACGGGAATAGTGATGGGATCCAGACCCCGGAGTTGAGCCCAAATAGCAAATCTCTTCCATTTGCTAGAATACAATTTCTTTGTAGCAGACTTGTGGGCCGAGGATAAAATGTGTACAACCTCCGGATCCAAGGTATGATTCCTGACTATAGTCGGAAGAGGAGGAGCCAAGCTGTCAATTTTAAGGTGTGTAGGGACTGGTGGAATAGTCCCGACTGATGAACCAATAGGTCTGGGATCTGATCCAGGAACCATGGACCTTCCAGTGCATATTTCCAAAGATAGGGAAACCATACCTGACGAGGCCAGTAAGGAGCAACTAAGATCATTTTGCTTCCCAAGAGAGATGCCTTTTGGATCACCCTGGGAAGGAGAGGAACTGGAGGAGAAGCATATAGCAAGCCGGTGGGCCACGGATGGGCTAGTGCATCCACAGGGCTCTCCCCTGGAGCCGGCGTGAGGGAGAAGAACTTTTTGCACTTCGCATTCAGCGGAGTCGCGAAGAGGTCGCAACAAGGAACTCCCCATTTGCTGAAAATCTGATTTGCAACCGTAATGTTCAGAGACCACTCGTGTGGAGAAAGGATCGTTCTGCTCAGTCTGTCGGCTATCACATTGGACTTGCCCAAGATACGAGTCGCCACTAGAAAACGTTTGGTCGACACTGCCCATTCCCAAACTCTCATGGCCTCTCTTCAAAGGGGGTAGGATCTGGTCCCTCCCTGCTTGTTCAGGTACCAGACAACTGACATGTTGTCGGAGTGAACGGCAATTACGCCCTGAGGGAGGTAATCGTGAAGGGCTTGTAGAGACAGAAGCACCGCCCTCATTTCTAAGATGTTGATATGAAGTAAGGTCTCCTCCGAATGCCATTTGCCTTGGACTGACCTGCCCAGGGAATGCCCCCCCACCCCATCTGGGAGGCGTCCGTAGTCAAAGTGGCCACAGGAGGAGGTGGAACAAAGGGTCGTCCCTGATCCAGATTGGAGGGTACCAGCCACCAGCGAAGGTCCCGTTTGCAGGTTTCCGTGATCCATATGAGGTGACTGAGAGGGAGATCCTGAAAGGACCACGGAGTTGAAAGAAGCCACTGGAGAATTCTCATGTGCAACGTTGCTAGGGGAACTAGAAGAACCGTGGCGGACATAGAACCCAATAGCTGCAGGACCATTCTGGCTGGGGCTTTGGATCTGGGAAGTAAGGCTCGAACTTGAGCCTGTATGGTTTGTATCCTTTCTGTAGGTAGATAGACCCGCATTTGGTTTGAGTCTATCTCTACTCCGATGAATCTTATGCGTTGAGATGGCAGCAACACAGACTTTGGCCAATTGAAGGTGATTCCAAGGGAAGTGCCCAGTGATATTGTGGCTTGTAGGCTCCGCAATAGTAGATGCTTGGAGGTGGCAGTTAGGAGCCAGTCGTCTAGATACGGAAACACCTGGAATCCTAGACTTCTCAGGTGAGCAGTCACGACCGCCAAACATTTGGTGAACACCCTGGGGACTGTGGTGAGACCAAAGGGCAGCACGCGGAACTGAAAATGACCGTCTCCTAGGCTAAAGCGCAGATGTCTCCTGGACGCTTGTTGTACCATGATGTGGTAATAAGCGTCCTTGAGATCTATGGAGCACATCCAAACACCCTTCTCCAGCAGTGGGAGAATGGATTGTAGGGTGACCATTCGGAACTTGGACTTTTTTACTGAACGGTTTAGAATGCTGAGATCCAAAATGGGCCTCAAGTCCCCGGTCTTTTTTGGCACCAAAAAGAATCTTGAGTAAGTCCTTAATCCGATCTGGTCTGCGGGGACCGGTTGGATGACTCCTTTTTGCAGCAGCTTTGAAACTTCTGAGGCTGCAGTTTCCCGTTGACTGGGTGGCGGGTCCGGGATTTTTTTGGACTGAGGAGGAGAGTGTGAAAAAGGGATGGCATAACCTCCGGTGATAATTCGAAGCACCCATCGGTCCTGAGTGATACCTTCCCAGGCCTTTAGGTGCCTCGAAAAACGACCCCCGACTGGCTCCGGAGCTGCACAGTCGGGCAATCCCTCAGGGACTGTGAAAGGCTGAAGAGCCACGAAAGGACTCGCGGTCTCCAGTGTTGCGGGGGCCTCTGCCGCCTCTGGGACGGCGTCTTCCAGAAGAATTTCCCCCTCCCCTGCCTCTAGAAGGGGGATCGTCCTGCTGTGAGGGGTAAGACTTCTGAGATCTACGGAACCACATTTTCCCTCCTCTTTTAGCCTTGGGGTAAGGCCGAAAGGGAGTGGAAAATCGTGCCCCTACGGCAGTCAAAGTCTTACCTTCTTGCTCGCAGCGGGTCAGTGTGTCCTTTACCTTGGGTCCAAACAAAGAGGACCCATCAAAGGGGGCGTCGGCAAAGGAAGACTTAAAGGCCTCCGCAAAATGACACAGGCGGAGCCAGGCTTGCCTCTGTAGAGCAATGCCTGTACCCGCCGCTCTACTCGCCCCTTTGGCCGCATAAGAAATGAGCCTCATGGATGAGTTTGATATGGACGACAGTGTAGCCAGCTGAGAGCCTACCGTCTGGGCCAGCTGCTCAGGCAGGTTACCCAAAAGGGTATCTGAAAGTTCTTTAATCAGATCCCTCTGAAATCTGGTAAAGTGCGTGAGATAGTTCAGGGACCTCAAAGTAAAGGCCGCTGAACTTAGGGTGCGCTTGCCGTACCGATCCATGCTCCTAGACTCCTTATTAGGAGGATGGATGGACGTCAAAGCCTCTGCTACATCTTGCTGGGTAGCAGATGCCACCACCAAGGCATCTACAGCCACACCTTTCGTCAAAAACTCCTTTTCCGGGGGTGCTGACAGGAACTTATTTGGACGAGCAGGCACTGGTTCCACAGAGTCTGGGTGTTCCCACGCCCTTCGACAGATCAAATCTAGGAGCTCGAAGGGCGGAGACACCCAGGAGGCGGAGGGCTGAGCCCCGAAGGCCTTAAGGAACACCGACTCATCAGCAGAAGGGGGTTTGGATTGCCAGCCGCCTCGTTGTTTAAGGGCTTCCAGGATGTCTGCAAAGGAGACATCATCTGAGGACGACTTAGGGGACCCCTCTGCATCATCAAGATCAGTGTCTGATGTGAGAGACTCATCGGGGGAGTCAGCGTGCTTCCTCTTGCACGATCTCTTCCTGGGGGGTTCCTCCAAAGAAGCTTCAGAGGGACCTCCAGGAGGAGAGGAACCCCCAGTGGGGGTAACCTCAGGCCCCAGGGTTCTGCTGTCTAAGGACAGGGGGACTGCCAAAGACCCAGTCTCAGTGTGCAGGGAAGGAGCTGGGGAGACCGTGGAGGTAGCCAAAGAAGATTTGGCTAACGCACTCCTCATGGCCCTGAAGGCGGGACCACCAGAATCCTGGGAAGGTCCCACCTCCGTGGCCACAACGTTAGACGGCACCCCCGCAGCCGACGCACCGAGAGGAAGGCTTGGGACCGAAAACATCAGTCCCGAAGCGTCCCCCCCGGGGCCGACAGAAGAAGTCCGTGTACCGAACTCCGACTCGAGAGCTGGAGTTGGAGTAAGGGTCGGGCCCGACCCGAAAACCTCCATCGGCTCCACCAGCACCGGCTCCAACGGTGCCGAGGCTGTTGGAGGAGGAATCATAATAACAGGGTGGACCATCGGTTCCGAAGCCAACTGGGCTGGAGCCGAAACTAACTTTTGAAACACCGGAGACTGGAAAAGTCTTAGGAGCACCCTCTCGATGTCCGAATCAGACATCTTGGAGGATCTAGATGACACCGATTGGGTCCGAACCGACTTCTCCATCGGTTCCATAGGACTAGGGGACCGGCTCCGAATGGATTCGATAACTATTGGTTCCGAGGGAGATCTCAAAACAATTTCCCTCGGTGCCGATGAAGACTTCGGCGCCGAAGGGGAAGAGTCTGAGCCGGCAGCCCTCATCGGCTCCAAAATCAGTGGAGCCGATGAAGGTGACCCGCCTCTCGATGCCCCAGTCCTCGGCTCCGAAACCAGAGGGGTCGAGACTGGAGGCATCGAAGCAGACCGTTCCGCCCTCGGCTCCGAAGTCCGTGGAGCCGATAGAGAAGCCTGCCTAGGTTTTTTTGCAGTCGGTTCCGACAGACTGGTCGGAGCCGACGCTTTTTTCTTTTTGGTAGGAGAGGAAGAGGAAGATAAGGCCTCCTCGAAGGAGGGTTTAATCAGCCCTTTTAATATTAATTTATTCTTCCTCTCTTGGAGGACTCTCGAAGAAAAGGAGTGACACACGCTACAGGACTCCTGTAGGTGCTTGGCGCCTAAACAGTAAACGCACAAGGAGTGGTCGTCGGTTATCGACATTTTGTAACCACACCTCGCGCACTTTTTAAACCCAGAGGGTCTATGTTCCTTAGACATGCTGACTAACAGTTTACTAAGAAACTAGTTAAAGAAGCTGCTCAGTAAAGATTCTACCACAGAGAAAAAACTGAAAACCAATTCTTTTTCCTTTTTTTTTTTTTTTTTACACAAGACAGTACACTACACAAGATACAATGTCAAGACAAAAAATCACTGAAAAGGAGGGTCAAGACCCTCTAACTTAAGCAGGTACTTGACCTCCTAAAAAAACAAAAGACGCTAGATAAGAATAGGGGAAGGCCCCTCTAACTTAAACGGGAAACCTTCCCTTAACTCAAAACACAATTTTCCTCAACAAAAATTATCAAAACCACTCGTACAACAACAATAGCGGTTAAAACAGCTTTTGGGGTAAATTTAACAAAATTCCTGACAGGAAACTTTGAAGAAAACAGTACTTAGCTCAGCCAAGTTTGAGACCACGTCCTAGCTTGTAAGCGGCAAACGAGATCTGGGGGATTAGTGGTGGTGCATCCTGGGATAAGAAATAACTCAGCCAATAAGAGGCTTCGCTCTATAGCATAGCGTGCCGAGTCGGAGCCGAGGGATTGGCTCCGAGCCCATCAGTACTGAATGTAGGCGAGATAGGATCACATAACATCCTGTATTAGGGTAGCCTATTATGGTTTGAGGACTGGGATAAACAGAGGTCTCTTAAGGTAGTCCCTAGTGTGAGGAACCAGAGTTAGATAATGCTAAGATTAGTTATTAGTGGTGTTACACATGCAATGCCTCAGCAGGACTAAGACAGAATATGTGTGTGAATGAGAGGGAGGATAGAGGAATGATGAGGATGCACGGAGTAGAGGTGGCGAAGGTGGATGAGTTTAAAATACTTGGGATCAATAGTTCAGAGTAATGGTGAGTGTGGAAGAGAGGTGAAGAAGAGAGTACAGGCAGGATGGAGTGGGTGGAGAAGAGTGTCAGGAGTGATTTGTGACAGACGAGTACCAGTAAGAGTGAAAGTTAAGGTCTACAAGAGGGTAGTGAGACCAGCTATGTTATATGGGTTGAAGACAGTGGCACTGACAAAAAGGCAGGAGTTAGAGCTGGATGTGGCAGAGTTAAAGATGTTAAGATTTGCACTGGGTGTGATGAGGGTGGACAGGATTAGGAATAAGTACATTAGAGGGTCGGCCCTGGTTGGAAGGTTTGGAGACAAAGCCAGTGGCGCAAGATTACGTTGGTTTGGATATGTGCTGAGGACGGATGCTGAGTATATTGGGAAAAAGATGCTAAGGATGAAGCTACCAGGAAACAGGAAAAGAGGAAGGCCTAAGATAAGGTTTATGGATGTGGTGAGAGAGGACATGCAGGTGGGTTGGTGTGGCAGAGCAAGATGCAGAGGACAGGAAGAAATGGAAACAGATGATCTGCTGTGGGGACCCCTAATGGGAACAGCCGAAAGAAGATGATGATGACACATGCAATGCCTCACTAAATTACATATTACAGTCCTACTACTAGTTATACAAGTAAACTTTACTTGTCCAAGCATTTGTGCCTGTACAGGACCCTGCCAGCCACTATCGCACAGTAAGCAGCTCCATGCAACCGTGCCTAATTTATAGCAGCAGAAAATAAACTTATACTTTATTTTATTTTACATTTGTTTACTAGGAAAGTCCGACTGGACACAGGTCCATTTTCAGCGGAGGCCCTGGGAGAAAAACTCCAGTTATATACATAATGTTTACATAAGAATCACATAAAAATCACATTAATGCAATAATTCATAAAATAAAAATAGTACATAGAATAAAAACAGATGGCCAGAGTACAAGATATGATGTAAATTGTGGAATCGATTTAAAAAAATAAAAAATAATAAATAAAAGTTAAAAGTACATTATGTAGAGTGCAGGCGTACATAAAAAGGGTACTATGAAATAGAGAGCCCAGTTTGTATGTTAGGCAGTAGATGCAATACAGCCCCTAGCCCTGTAGACATTAATTTTTACTATATAAATCCACATAGTTTGAAACCAGATACTAGTCAGGTTTATACTGGGTTACTGATGGTGAATTAATGCTATTTAGACAGGAGAGTATGAAAATAAGGATAATATAGTAGTGTGTGTATTATTTTTGAGGTGGGAACAAGTTGTCGATTAATTGTTTATCCTGGGGAGTTGCAGGAACATAACCAGACATTCATAAAGGGAGCTTTGAAGAGTTTTTTGAATTGTGTGGTGGATGTATTAGAGGTAAGGTGGGAAGGCAAGTTATTCCATGCTTTTGAGATGTCATATGTAACACCTGGTCTGTAAACAACTACACTTTTTGCTCTTCTGGAATGCTTCCCAACTCAATAGATTAGATAAACACTGGCCCTACAGCAAGGCGATTTAAATGCAAACAATTTAGAAAGCACTTCAAGAAAACAGGAGATTTTAAATGCAGTAAAACAGTAGCGATCAGTTCAACAATGAAGTGCAAGTGTAGTTAATCAAATACTATAAAGATTATTTCAACGCACAATTGCAGCAGCTAGAAAAAGGAAAAGAAAATATATTTTATGTTGAAAAAATGCAATAAATAATTTGAAAATACAGCAGCAGTCTTCAGATATAATATAATGGCCCTCTGCTCCTTCTCACACCAGAAGCAAACAGAAGCTCCAGTCCCAAGCTGATTCTTGAAAAGCAATTCCCAAGCTATCCAGTGACTGCTAGTCTAGTCTTAGGTGTTAAGAGATTTCTAGTTTGCTCTTTCAGTGCCCAGCAGAATGATTAGATGAGGTATGATGAGAAGGGGCTTTAATGCTAAAATTAGAGTAAGGGGGGGCAACGTGAGCCGCTAATTCTTAAATGCACAACCGGAAACAGATGGGTGGGGAAAAAGTCATGCCTATAGATTTCACAAACAGGAAAAGCTATAACTAAATTGCAAAAACATAACAGAAACTGCAGAAGGCACATCTAAATGGCTAAAAAAAATGCAGACACTAAGAAAGAAAATAAAATGATTTACTTTGCTTATTTTCTGTTTTTAAAACTCCAGCAGGGAATCAAATAATGTATTTATTTATTTCCAGTTTGATTACCGGGTAAGTCCACTGGGCCCAAATACCCATTCTCAGTGGAGGCCCGGGGAGAAAAGCTCCAAGATACATTATACAGTTTAGATACAAAAGTGTAAAATATACATTATATAGTACAGTTACAAATAAGTACATTCAATGACACGCACAGTCAACAAAATTCATTGTGGGTGGTCTTGTGGGTTATACAGTTTCATTTGAGCAAACACTCTTATTGTATTAGGTGTGAAAACATTTTACATACATACATTTAAGTAAATGTGGATACACTTTACATGCGCACTTTTAAAGTAAGAAGCTACTTACAATATTTACAAAATTGTTTGCTTGCAAATGTTGCCCAAGCCTTATTGCAAGGCCAGGTCAGGCTACATAGTTGTGCATCAAATAGCAGTCAATTATCTAAAACAATCAATGACAAAGAAATGAAACCTGAAGCAAAGTGTTAAAAGCTTTTTCCCTCCCCGGATCAGCTGTATATCAAGCTTTCAATGACATAAAATATCAAGCATCCCCAAAATTTCATGTCTACAGACTTGTTGAAACAGGAAACCAAAACAGGAACCAAACTGTAAAAATGGAACAGGCAGTGTAGAAGGCAGATCTAAATAGCTAAAAAAGTGCAGATCCAAAAAGAAAATAAAATTACTTCCCTTGCTTATATTCCGATCTTAAAACTACATCAGGCAGCCAAATAATTGTTTGCAAATATTGCCCAGGTTTTATTGAAAGTCCAGGCCAGGCTACTCAGTTGTGTATTAATTATAAGTAAATGAAGTAAAACAACCAACTTCTTAACACGAAGTTAAAAAGTTTATGTTTGGTCCAGTCAAATGGCAAAATATTTGAATTAGATTGTAGTTTCAAATGGGAGACTGCTTAGGTCAGTTAAATGAAGACAGGCAGAGACTTTGATGTGAGTTCCAAAAATCGTGGATTTTGTTTTACTGAAATTTACTAGCATTTTTTAGAACTGAGAGAGAGTGTGAAAAGTTAGTTTTGGAGTTGGTCCTGTAATTCTGAATGAAAATGTCTCACTCTTTGTAGTACCATATCATCAGCATATAAAATGAGGGGGAGGGGGTATGTCAAATGGTAGTTTATTGTCAAATATGGAAAATAGTAGAGGGGCAAGAATAGAATCTTGTGTTACTCCTTTCTCAAATGGACATTCAGTTCACAGAGAAGACCCAAGCTTTACTCATAAGGTTCTATTATTAAGGAAGCTGTGGAACCATGCAGTGGCTGCAAGACGTAGAATTGACTTATGTGATTCAGAAAGCCTGAATGGTGCACAAGCATCAAAGGTGCAAGTTAGATCTATAAATAGAACTCTTGTGAGGTTACAGTTGTCCACACCAAGTAAAATGTCATCTGTCAGAGTCCAGAGAGCAGTTATTGTACTTCTAAATGACCAAAACCATGCTATTTTAAGGAAAAAAGTTACTACTGCTGTAGATAGGTTAGTTACCCAGGGATGGTAAGTTAGAGACAGGTCAAAAGCAAGACATAGATTTTTTTTAAACAAGAAATGTATTTATTGAATTATCACTTAAGACACAGGAGATAACCATACATTTATATAAACGAGGACAAACCATATTGACATTTTCAGTTGCAAATATTATACATCACATACAATCTCTGATACAGTCAATGTCAATCAAACATTGCATAGCTCATTAAATCCCTGCCTTCCCTTTAAACTCTCTCCTTCAAAACATTATTCTGCATGCACTGGTCCAACAATTCATTTTTTCTATAGATCACATTTCCAGTTCTTTTATCTCTGTTACTACATTTATTACTTCAGACATTGTTGGTTTTGACTTGGATTTCCACTTTCTAGTAACTGCTTTTACGGCAGACATCAGCATTAAACTCAACAAGGACTTGCTATGTCTAGGCAATTCCAAATCTTATCACAGCTCAAAAAATAATTTCCTTAGTTGAACCAATTTGCTTACCCTTTATTTCTGATAGAGTTGCCTACAGGGAATTTGTAAAGTCTGCCAAATCATTACACTCCCAAAAATATGTTCCAAGTTCCCTCTTTCCTTCCCCAACACACTTCCAACATTTGCAGTCTACCCAAGTAAAAATTATTTGGACTCTACTTGGGGTATAAAGCTACTTATGCAAACACTTCCAAGCAAAAATCCTAAATCTTCTAGATTTTGTTGCATATTTGGGAACCATGAATAACTCTCAATTTCCACTACCCTAGTTGTTGTACCTCTATGAATAATATGTAAATTCTTTCAGAGCTCCTACTATGGAATTCATATCTTCCGTATCAAATATTTTCACAAATGTCTTCAAAAATGTACGTCTTCTGTTATATTTTCCCTTCTAGGCTCCACCATCCTAATTGGTACAAATCAAATTCCAACCTCCCCTAAAACGTAATATCCCCTGGTGAAAGCTGATAATTTCTCCAAGAATTTTCTTAAATGCCACTGTAGCAGTTTTAGGTGAAATTTAACTGCATGCCAGTATAATCCTCCTCCTTTGCCATTAGCCCCTTACTACTACAAATCTACCATTACCATATTTTTTCTTCTTTCCTACCACTATTAGAGTACCTCTAGCAATAGCAATTAATATAAGTATGCCCCTCTTCTTTCATCCCAGATACTCCACTGAATAACCTTCCTGAAATTCTCTCCTTACCAAATGCTCACTTCTTTCAAACACATCTCCTGTAGCATAGCTATCTGCACTATGTATTTCTCAATATAGATCACTATTTTTTCTTTTACGCATATACCTGAGACCATTCACGTTCAAAGATTATGTGGAAAAAGGTTGCCATTATTTATTTTTACAGCTTCTGTTACATGCATACACTAATGCTTGGCAGGTTGAACTTTTATACAGTTTATCTGTCATATCCATTTGAATCTTTGCCATATCTTAAAAAACTTTGTTTTAATGCTAAAAAAAAATGAACATGCCTATAAATAATTTCATACAATCATAAAACACCACCCCTATAACCTATTAGCTCAATACAAATACACAAATCCATGTACAATCAAACAATGATGTTAACCCTCCTAACAGGAACACCTGCCCTAGATTGACAGCTACACTCACAGGCTTTACCTGACGTATAATTAAGGTTATCCATGTTAAGATGCATTGTACACAATGTGCTTCCACTTACATTAAGTGCTATTAGTTTCTGTCTTATCTTTATTCCTCTCCAAGATGTAGAAAACTTGCATGTTTTCAGAAAACTTTATCTTTTAGCCACTGAAAGAAAAATGTATTCTGTTTTTAATGCCCTCTATATCAGATTGTATCCATATTAACAAGAAAACCAGCTACAAAGTTGCCTTCAGCTACAAGCTTCTTGTGTTGCACTAGAAACATTTATCTGGTAAAGGAAAACTTTTCATTACATTCAATTTTCTGTTATTTACTTGTTTTCACTTGCTAGATCAAGCCATGGGCCTTAGACATTCCCCTATGCAAAAGTAAGAAAAAGCACATCAATTTTGCTTGTATACTGTTCTGTATACTTTTACAACTCATCTCTCACCTCAGCAATCTAAGACTACAGTGTATTATCTTTAACATGCTTTTGTCCAGGCTTTCTCTTTTTACATTCCAGAAAGAGGACAGGAAAAAGGGCACCTATCTCTATAACACACAAAAATAACTGAAAATGCTTTACTGTATAACATGCAGTATATTCTAGGTTTTATAAAAATACTATTAAGAACAAAACATTTTATTAAAAAAGAAAATAAAAGAACAAAAAGTTTAATTTGCAGTTAGCTCTTTTTCCTTCTTCCTCTCTCCTAAATGTTCTTCCAAACATTAATGATATAAAAAAGGGTATATGCTTTGTAGTCCCTAAAAGTGAAACAAATCCAAAAAAGTCCAATATTTCCAAGTTTTTTTGTTCTGCCATATTTCACGAATGTGATTACTGCTTTGTAATCCCACATTTAATTATTAATTTCCAAGTTGATGTTGTTCTTCCTGATCACCTCCATCTCCCAACTCCAGTCCCTGGTTCACTTCCAACATACTCCTGGTTCTTCTAGTAACATCATGTGCTTTTCTCTGTCTCAAGCATTTTCCTTTAGAACTGTGGAAAATGTTTCACTGACAGTCTCTCTATGAGCTTTATAATCAGAAGAATAAGAAACAGAGTTCCCATCTGTTTGGTAGCTCATTTTTGTGGGACAAACTTCTGTATTTCCTCCTTATATTCTACAGCAAAAAATGACTTTGACCCTCCAAGAAAATATATTCTGAAGATAGCTGGACACAGCAGCATCTCACCTGCCTCTCAGCATTTCCTGATTGCTAGAATAAATTTACTCACTGTACACCAGGGCAGAAGAGGAATAAATCATTTTTCAGAGTCTACTGTCTCCAAACCTTTTAGTACTTTGTCCTTCTGCCACAATTTTGTCAGAATCAAGTATTTCTGCTGGGAGGATTACATCTTTACTATTAGAGGTCTTGGTTACTTTTTTATGGCCAGGTCTGGAGCATACACATGACGCGTTCTTCCAGTTAACAACTCCTTCTATGGAATACCAAGTCCAGTTGCTTATTTGTGCTTTCAAATATACAATCTGTTCCTTCCAGTTTTACTGTCACAGCAGAAAATTTAAGGTTTTCCCTGTGAGCTCTGTCCCTCTAAATCTAGCATTTTTTGAAACATCTCTTCTTCAGCAGTCTCATACACAGCCAGATTTTCTTCATTTTGACCTCTGATTTTTGCAGTTTTATCAGCTCATTTGAATATCTGTTTAAAGCTTCTTCCATTTTTTCCAGCCTTTCGTTATCTGAGTTGATGTACTCCTTCAGTGTTTCATTTAATCAGTTGTGAGCACATTTGACTTATTTCATTTGACTTATTTTTTTCTTTTAGGTTACTGGAAGTCACGTCTTGCACCAAAGCTGGAGATTGAACTGCTTTTTGCTGTACAGCTGCAGGATTCTTCCCAGCCAGTGTTTTCTTCTCAACTTTTGTAGTTGATTTTCTTTCATCATCAGCACGCCTTTTTCCCATTTTTATACATGGGGGTCAGGGTATCATGTTAATTGTTGCCAACTCTCTCGATTCAGTACCACACTCCTGCCCTTCTTCAATGCTCATGCCTGACTGTCGCAGATCTTCTTTCACACAATCCATCCACCTCTTTGCAGGATGTCTTCGCTTCCTCTTACCTTTTTCCTGTCTGTCCCACATCTTCCTCACCAAACTGTTTTCTGCTTTTCTACACATGTGCCCAAACCACTGTAATCTGTTCTCTCTAATCTTTTCTGTAATTGGAACTACTCTGGTTCTGCTCTTATGTCCTCATTTCATCTGTCCCACACTGTGCATCCTACCACCTTTCTCAGGCACTTCATTTCCATCACCTCTAGCTTCTTCAACTGTTCTGTCTTTACTGCCCAGGTTTCTGTACCATAGAGTAGTACTAGTCACACCACTGTCTTGTACACCTTACTTTTCAGCTTCTTTGGCATTCTTCTGTCATAGACTACACCTGATACTCTATGCCAGTTGGCTGCAGCCCCTCTGATTCTAGCTTTGACCTCTTCATTCAAACTACCCTTCTCCTCAACTACTCCTCCCAGATACTTGAAGGTGTTTACCTGTTCCACTATCTTCCCTTCTATCTCTAGTCTCAACTTCTTCTGATTTCCCTAATTTTCTGCCATTACTACACTCTTATCTGTGCTTAGTTTCATCCAATGTGCTTTCAGATTTGCATTCCATCCTCGTATCCTTTGCTGAAGTAATATCTCAGAATCTGCCTGTACTGCCACATCGTCTGCATACAGCAGCTTTGTTGATCCATCCCCTCCAACCTGTTTGCTAATGTAGTCCATCACCAGTGTGAACAGCAGTGGGCTCAGAGCTGAACCCTGATATACACCCACTCCCACTGGGAGCCCCTCTGTGAGGCTGAACACTGTTCGTACTTGAGTCATTGGGTTCTTGTACATAGCCTGCACTAATTCTACCAATGTTTCTGGGACTTCAAACCACTACAGTACTGCCCAGATCAGCTTTCTTGGGACCTTGTCATATGCTTTCTCCAAGGCTAGGAATGCCCAGTTGGACTCTCTCCTCATCTCTAGCTTCTTCTCAAGTATGTCTCAGTGCAAACATCGGGTCAAATGTGCTGCATCCTGATCTGAATCCAAACTACTCATCTACCATCTAACATTCTACTACTCTGCATATCTGTTTATCAATCACTCTCTCCAGAACTTTCATGCAATGTGACAAGAGTTTGATGCCTCTGTACTGCCCACAGTTGTGGATGCCCCCCTTGTTCTTGTACAGTGGCACGAGTATGCTTATTTTCCAGTCATCTGGAATATGCCTTTCTCTCCACATTGTTCTTAGTACCCTCAGGTGCCATTTCTCCCCTATCTCACCCAGCATTTTTATCATATCTGCTGTGACCTCATCTGAGCCTGCTGCTTTCCCTGACTTCATCTTCCTTAGTGCTATGCTTACTTCTCCTAGGGTGGGCTCCTCTTCTTTAATTATCGTAGGCTGTTTCTGGGGTAGTACAGCTTCTGTGGGGTTTTCTTCATTCAGAAGCTGCTGGAAATACTCCTTCCATCTGCCTTTGATGTCCTCTGGACTGGAGAGCAGGTTGTTGCTGGCATCCCTTATGAAGGGTGTTGGACTATCTTTTTTATCTTTCTGTCTTTGCCTTGCAGCCTGATATAGTATATTTGTGCTCCTTACTGAGTCACTTTTCAGAAGTTGGTACTGTTCCTCCAATTTGGAAAATTGATTTTTTTTCAGATTCTCTAAATTTCTTCTCTTTCAGATTCTCTAAATTTCTTCTTTACTGGTATTCAGGCAGTGTACTTTCCAGCCAATACCTTACATTTACCCAAAGAGACAAATTCACAGGCACCCTTTTCTGATGTTCTGCTTTCAAGTTGGGAGAGCTGTGCAGCTATTTATGTGTAAAGCCTCATATGACTTGGATTTCTTTGCTTTGGGAGTGTTTTGACCAAAGCTGCTTTACAGAGGTTGGGTATAGAGTTAAAAGTGAGGCAGGGGTTGTCATTGTGAAGTTGAGGTCAAATTATGTAATTTCTGCAGTGGTTAATTCATCAGTGGGAGAGGCTACCTGCCCCAATGTGGGTGTGACCATTGGAATTTGTTAAAGTAATGCCTCAATGCCCTTTGACTTTGCCCAGTTTAAAATAGAAGGGAGATGAAGGGTTAGTACAAGTGGAAGGGGACTGGGTGTGGCAGGAATAGTGGGAAATGAGGGAGGTTGCTGAATTCATGGAGGAATTCAGTGGTGGTGATTTGTCTTTGAGAGGACAGGACATTATTCTGGGGCTAGTATTTGGGCTCTTATGATCAATAAGGAGGTTAAAGTCATTCCAAAACTGTTTGACTAAGTGGAACAGGGAGAATTATTTGGTTGCATCTAGGCTTACTTGGTCTTTTCCTATGGATTGTTCAGCATGGTTTCTAAGTAAGGTAAGGCTGTTTTAAGTGGCTGTGGTTTGAGCTGTCTCAGTTTTGCCAGGCTTCATCTCAAATGTGCAGAACCTGTTTCAATTCTTGAATAAGCCATTCAATATTACTGTGTTTGAAAGTTCTTGTAAAAGTGGGAAAGTTTATTTCGTACTTCTGTGAATGATACTTTCAGCTTCTTGAGCAGGATCTTGAGATAAAAGTATGCAACATCAATTTTTGGTAGAGAACTACAGTTTGAGTCAGACGAATCTAGATAGTAGCTTAGATCTACAGGATACAAGTTTGGGAGGCTGTTTTTTATTGTGATATTATTGATATTGAATGTTATCGGACTGTGATTACTAAAGGAGAGGTGGATGTTAATGGAGGATGTGGAAAATGGGCGGTGGTTGATCAGGAAGTCTGACAGTGTCTGATGATTTGTTTGAAGGAGAGCTGGAAGAGATCTAGATTTGTTAGAAATTCAGTTAAATCATTCTTGGGGGGTCCTTACACAGGTAAGGTTAATATCACCCAGTATTACAATGTTTATGCATTTGGAGGAAAGTACAGTTGTGTACACTTATCATAAATGAAGATGGTGGAGTGTATTCACTGCTGCAAGCATCACCTGTGGGTTATCCCTGCTGTGGTAGCCCTCGGCTGGCCCAAGTACCAGAGTCAATATTTTTTTGCGTCGGCTGCTGTCGCTTGCTGCCTGACTTCAGGTCATCAGTGCTATAAAGGAATGCAGCCAATGCCATTACATCTGTTTTTCATGCCTAACCTGTCAGAGGCCCAAGTAAATATGCTAAAGTGGTCCTGGTGGCTAAAAGCCACCATTAGAAACTTAAGTCTCTCTAAATAAAGGAGATATAAGGGGGAAGGAGGGTGGGAAACCAGGACTGCAATAGTGAATACACTCAAATACCTACATTTATGGTAAGTGTACACAACTGTACTATGTTCTTCATGTTTCACTGTTGCAGTCATCACCTATGGTAGGATTCCCAAAGCTGAGGAGAGGGGTGGTAGGATTAGTAAGAGACCTAGAATGGGTCAGCATGCCCCTGCAGAACTGCAGAGGCAAACCCTGGCCTAGCCTTAAAAAATAGAGATAGGGGTAATGCTTGGTAAAGGTATGGAGAGAAGTCCAGGTGGCAGCTTCCAGGATGTCCCTGGTGGGAACTCCTCTGAGGAATTCTGCGGAAGTGTAGGCTGCCCTAGTGGAATGGGTTCAAACAGACTTGGGGGGGGGGGTGTTCCCATACAATGCGTAGCAGAAATGGATACAGTGTGATTTTAATTTGGAAATGGTTTGTTAGGAATTGGGCTTACCCTCTGCCCCTGGGACAACTGACAAGTAGTTGGCCAGTATTCCTGAAGGGTTTACTATGGTCCAGATAGTATCTCAGCTGTCTGTGCATGTCTAGTGAGTGCAGAATTCTTTCCTCCTTGTTTTGAAGGTTAGGAAAGAATGTAAGTACATGTACGGCCTGGTTGAAAGTTACATTAGATACCACCTTGGGCATAAAGGAGGGAGTAGTCCTCAGAGAGACCCTGTCTGTATAGAAGATGATGAAGGGCTCAATGGCCATCAGTGCCTGAAGTTCTGAAACCCTTCTTGCTGAGGTGATAGTTAGGAGATGAGCAGTCTTCCAGGAGTGGTATCTTAGTTCTGGTGAAAAAGCAGGTTCGAAGAGAGGTAAAGTTAAAGTTAGTTTTTCCAGGCTGGAGTAGGTGGCATTCTGGGAGGTCTGATATTAGCAGCCCCTCTGAGGAATTGTTTAATCAAAGGATGGGAGAACAGGAGCTGTTCTGTATCAAAATGAGCTGAAATGGCTGAGGCGTGGATTTAGATAGAGGAGAAGGAGAGGTCACTATTAAGTAGCTCCACTAGGTGGTCCAGGATAAGAGGGATGGAAGGTTGTGAGGTATTCCCCCCTCTGGACTGGCTCGAGAATCAGAATCTTTTCCATTTTCCTGCGTAAGATTCTCTGGTGCTGGGCCTTCTGGCCTCTTTGATAATGTCTAGGACTTGTTTTCCTTTAAAATATTAGCCATGCTGATAAGTTTGAGAGTTTGCAAGTCTGGGTGCAGCATTTCCTCCCCTCACCTGAGTTAAGAGGTCTGAGATCAGAGGAAGCTGCCTGGGAGGCTGTAAGGTCAGGCTGTGCAGTAAGCGGTACCAATGTTGTCTGGGCCAATATGGAGCAATAAGGATGGCCTTTAATCTCTCCTCCCTTATTTTGATCAGTACCTTTGGAATAAGAGGCAGATGAGGGAATGCGTACACAGAGAGGAACTTCCAGGGGAAAGTCAAGGCATCCACCTTCCACAGTAGGAGGTGATACTTCCTGGTACAGAATTTTTTCAGCTGATGGTTGAGATACGAAGCAAAAAGATCCACCTCCTGAGTCCCCCACACCTCAGTGATTTGTAAAAAGATTTTTCTGTGGAGCTGCCATTCGAGGGGGTCCAGTAAGTTTCTGCTTAAGTGGTCTGCCAGGGTGTTGTTGATCCCTGGTAGGTATTGAGCTATCAGGTGTAGTCCCATGGAAGAGGCCGTCAGCCAGAGGTTCAGGGCTAGCCTGCACAGAGGGTAAGACTGGGTCCCTCCCTGTTTGTTGATGTACCACATTACTGTGGTGTTGTCTGTTTTGATTAGGAGAACCCCTGCCTTGTGATGGGGTTTGAAGGATGTCACAGCCTTTTGTACTGCCACCATTTCCTTCTGGTTGATGTGTAAGGGAAGGTGCTGGGCATTTCAAAGACCTTGGGTGCACCTGCCTATTAGGTGAGCGCCCCAAGCTATGTCTGAGGCATCAGTGGTAATGGTGTGCCTGGTTGTGTCTAGGGTGAAGGAAAGACCCTTGTTCTGGGCACAGGCCCCTGCCAACCAGAGAAACTCGGCCCTTATACAAGGGATCAGAGGGAGAGAGGTCTCTAGAGGTTGAGTGTGCTGACACCAAAGGTTCTTTAGGTACCACTGACATTTTCTAATATGACGCCTAGCCAGAAGAATTAGAAGGATGCAAGATGCCATGTACCCCAAGGCTTGCAGAAACTTCCTCACAGTGAGGTGACTTCTGGAAGCCAGCTGTGTAAAAGAGAGAGACAGGAAGCTCTGCTTTTCTGGGAATAGGAAGGCCATTTGGGATGCTGTGTCCAGCAGTCCTCCCAAGAAAATGATCTTGCTGGAGGGTGTTTGCTTTGATTTCTTCTTGGTGATGGTGTAACCCTAAGGAGGCTAGGAGAGTTTTGACAAACAGGAGGCCCCTGAGGAGCTTTTCTTTGCAGTCTGCCTGAATGAGGCAGTCGTCCAGATAAGGGTAAATTTGTATATTTTTCTATCTGCAAAAGCCTATGGCCGGAGTTAAGCATTTGGTGAATACCCTGGGAGCAGTAGATAAGCCAAAGGGTAGCACAGAGAACTGAAAGTGTTGTGAACCTGCTCTGAAGCAAAGGAATTTCCTGCAGGATTCCCTTATGGGGATGTGGAGGTAGGCATCTTTTACATCTAGGGTAGCTACCGAGGCATTTTTTGTCAGCATAGGCAGCAGCTGCTGCAAAGTTAGCATTCTGAATTTGGGGACCACCAGAAAGGTGTTCAGAATGGATAGATCCAGGATGGGGCGCCAAGTGCCCTCTTTTCTGGGAACAAGGAATACTCTGGAATATAAGCCTTTGCCTGTTTGATCTGAGGGGACAGGTTCTACTGCCCCTTGGGATAGAGTTTGGACTTGTTTCAATGCCTCTGCCCACTGATTTGGAGGCAAGTCTGGGTACCCTCTTAGAATTGGGAGTTCATTGAAGGAGAATTTGCATCCCTGAAAAATGATATTTAAGACCCATTGGTCCTTTTGTTACAGAAAGACAATCTTCTTTGCAGGGGGAGAGCCTTCCTCCTAGTTTTTGGTGAGTGAAAAGAGGGCAGAGGGGGGGAGTCATTGAGAGCTTTTGCCATAGAGGGATGGCTTAGAACTCCCTGCCTATGGAGTGGAAGTGGTCCACTGTTTGGTTCTCTGCTGTCCCTGGGATAGGAGTCTGGGTGGTCTGTCCCTGCAGGGCTTACTTTGCCCCTGTCTCCTAGGTGCAGGAAAGGATCAGTGTTTTGAGGAAAAATTCCTGCTGAACATAAGAGGCTGTACCTGAAGGAAATATTTTACTGCTTGCACAGATTTTGCTTTGTCTTCCATCTTAAGCACCTCTTCTGCTTTTACTCCAAACAAGTGGTCCTTATCCAAGGGTGCATCAAGTAATTTAGATATGACAAGATCAGGGAGAGGTTGTTCCTTCAAACATGCATGTCTCCTAATGACAGATCCTAACACTGCTGCCCTGCCTGAGGCTTTTAGGGTGTCATAGCCATAGTGTAATGAGTGTTTAGCCACTTGTCAAGTAGAGTGCAGTAAATCTGCTAACTCTTTCGATTTGGCACAGTCAGGAAAGGTTGAAATCTTCTGTTTTAACAGTTCCAAAGTGTGTTGTTGATATTTTTAACATGTGGGACTGACAGTCGAGTGCTATGATAGCTAAGGTTGCAGAGGTGTATACTTTTTTACCTCATCTGTCCAGAGTTCTGGAGTCCTTGTCAGAAGGAACAGGATTATTTGCAGAACTAGCCTTGGCTCCCTTTTGACCTCCGGGTCTGCAGCAGGATTTCTGTACAGGTATTTGTGAAAATCCGGTACTCTGTAATATCTGTCAGGTTTTCCAAGAGCAGGTGGGAGGGCGTCAGGAGTTAAGCTGGATTCATGGAAGACATCACTGACCACCTCTAAGATTGGAGGGATGGCCAAGGGTCTGCACTGGAGCAATTCTAGAAACTCTCAGCCTTTTCTTAGGCTGAAGGAAGTCCTGGGATTGCCAGTGGAAATGTTCCCCTGAGGGTGTGAAGGGTTTCCCCAAAGGAAAGATCTTCTGGTGGGGAGGCAGAAGGAATGGATTCCTCTGCATCTGAATCCTCATAAGCAGTCAGAGGTTGTTGTTCCTCTTCAAAATCTGAATAACCAGACTCCTCAAAATCCTGTTCCATCAGTATTTCAGGAGAAAGGTTTCTTTTCCTTTTAGAAGGTGTGGCCTGACTATCTCTGATAAGGGTGATAAGATCCTCTGCTTTTTTAAGCATTTGAGCTTGGGGTGGTGGAGCAGGAATTAAATGGCGGCGAGAGGTAGTTTTCCTAGGAGTGGTCTTGCTTCAAGGCCTAAGAGTATCCATCGTCTGAGAGAAACAGTAATCGGAGAAGAAGACATAGCTTTTTGTCTAGATTCGGTAGTGTGAAAAACCTCCGCAGAAGCTGGTGCCTGCGTCGTGGCTCTGGACCCAATCAAAGGCTCGGAAGATGAAGATTTCTGCTGCATACCAGACTCCAAAAGGGTCTCAGTAGAGGCCAGTGAAGGTATCGAATCGGACATCAGGGGCTGCGAAGGCGCCTCAGTGAATTCCAGAGAACTGACTACCTGCTTGGCAGTAGAGTCATTGGAAGGTTTAGCCTTGTGTGGTCTGTCTCTGTCTCTATCTTTATCCTTATGTTTTTTTTGGAATGTCTAGGGATTGTTGGCTGATGGATGCCATTTCGGAATGCGAAGACTGAAGACGAAAATACCTAGCTACAATAAGCGCTCTACGACGAATCGTTCTCACGTTAAACAGGACACAGAACCGACAACGGGGGATGTTATGGTCTGGGCCTAAACAAGTGATGCAGTATGAATGGAAGTCTGGGTGTGGTATTTGATTTCCACATGTGAGACGACTGCTAACTTTTTCGGACATCGTTTAGTGCAAGAAAAAAAGATCCCCAAAGGGGTACTTAGGTTTAGATGTTTTCAGCTGTTTTTCAAACTCTGGTAGTGACTGACCAGCACACTTGCGAACCAATTCTGCTACAGGCTCCATGGCATGAAAGACTGACGCAATGGCGTCTGCTGCCTTCCTTTATAGCACTGATGACCTGATGTTAGGCAGCAAGCGACAGCAGCTGACACAAAAAAACACTGACTCTGGTATTCGGGCCGGCCGAGGACTACCACAGCAGGGATAACCCACAGGTGATGACTGCAACAGTGAAACACGAAAAATATCTGGAAATGATGTGAATAAGGAAATGGAATTTTCTGGTGTTGGAGGGAGGTGGTAAAAAGTCAAAAGCAAGTACGAGGTGCTTGTTATTGGTAGATAGTATTTTTATACGTAACCAAATGTAAAATGTGTCTGATATGGGATTAGTTGTGCAATTGTAAAAAACTTTAGATGGTATTTATAAAGAATTAGGGGGTTCCTTCTCCAGGTCCTTCAGTAAATCTGGAATCAAAAGTACAGTCATACTCGAGGAAGAACTGCTGCACATTAGGATGGTCATTTTATAACCAGGATTCTGTAACTGCAAGCAGATAAATGGAGTGTGTGGTGAGAAAAGAACCAATCTGATAAACTCTAAGTCTGTTTCTGATGCTTTTGGTATGGAAGTGGTCATAAGAAATGGAGGAGGAGCTGCTTACATTAGGGTTGGTAAGTGTAGTTGGTGATCCCATTTTTAATTCTGTTAGACCTAAACAGAAGTATGAAAATCACAGGGATGTATCTGTAAAAGAATTCTGATAATTTTATATAGTGTCTGGAGGATTTAGTGGTGAATGTCAGTAAGAGTTGGTGTGGTGTCACAGGTGTCAGTGTGTGTGGGTGAATTATGGAAAGAGGACAGAAATAATTATGACTCCTTGTGTTTGAGCAGGGAATGAGGTGGGTGAGAGAGAGAGAGAGAGAGAGAGTGTGTGTGTGTGTGTGTGTGTGTGTGTGTGTGTGTGTGAGTGAGAGTGAGAAATATTTGCTACAGAGACTGGTGTAGTGATGATAGAAAATGTGGTTTTGTTTAGTTTGATTTGAGATGTGGAGAAGAACATTAAAATGGTAGGTAAAAGGAGGAGAAAAATTATGATGTAGAAGGGTACTTTAACAGAAAGAGAAGAGACAGAGTTAGAGGAAGGAACCTAAGAGGAATAAGAACGATAAGTAGGTTGAAAGGACCTAAAATGTTACTGGGAGGCGAGCTATATTTTAATGACAGGGGTGTGTAGTTTGACATTATTGCCTTGGAAATGGAATTTAAGATTCACCTCTCATGTTTTGCTTCAGTCTTGGGATGACTAACATCTCTGTCTCAAACACAACAACTTGTTTAGGATTAGAGACCCAATCATTATATTTGGCACCAGCCAGATAACCTAATTGTTAAACATAAATACCATTCCAGTTAGCTAGCATTTTCGATCAATTTAGCCAAGTGGTTGACTCTACTTGCTTCTAATGAGCTTTTTTCAGTAGTCACAAGTTGGATTCCTTCTTTTCTTTTTCACCTTCAAACTTAAACTTTCATCAAGTTCCTTAGTTGTGCCTGATAAAAGCATTTCAACCTACTGGACTTACCCAAGTAAAACAAGAAAGATTTAAAAAAAAAAAAAAAAGATCCATATGACAAATGTAATTACCTCTAGAAGTTCTGCATGTAGCAACAGCGTGTAAGCTGCCTCAGTGAAGTTCTCACACCCCATGTGCAAATCCCGTAGCTTGTATAGGTACCTGACATAAAAAAAGGAGGAGAGTAGAAAGTTTTGTTTTGTTATAAATGATAAACAGCGCATTTTTCATCACATACAAGTCCTTACTAATAAGCTGAGCAAGAAAAAAATCATTTATTTTTACATGCTACTGTGAATTAATAAACAAACATATATAAAGCTTGCTAGATAGTTGGTCCCCTAAGTATGATGGAGCCAGCTAATTTTCACAGCTGAACTTTTACTAGGCAAGTAACTGAACAGAGTAGTCTGTTAAAAGGCTGTGCAAGTTTCAAAGTACACCAGCAGTTTCCGCTTTCTAAACATCAGTCTTCTACAAGATGTGACCCTTGTTTGTTCTAATCTTAAGTGGCGTCTTTATCCTTATCATTAGTTATATTAATTGTGGTGATAAAATTATTGCTTCACATGACAAGAAGCATAAGCACAATTTCCCCGTCTCATTTTTTTTACCATCACTTTACTGCTTCTTCTCTTTTACATTCAAAAAAAGAGATTGTTTACATACTTGGTAGTCCTCAAGAATGCTGTACTACATTCAGTTTAACAGTTGCTGACCAAAAGACCCCTCCTGTCCAATCCCTCCCCTGATGTTACCAAAAATACTTTTAAAACTTGATGCCATAAGGTTATAATTCACACAAAAGAATCCAGGCACTCTCCTTAATAAATCTACGTCATACATATCTTAATTTATATTTTTTCATTAGATACCTTTCAAAAAGATAAAATTAAATCCATCTACTTCTAACTGTCCTGCAAATGCCATTTGATGATTATTAGTTTTCACTGTCTTTTACTGATCTCAGCTCAAGCTGTTTTACATTACATCTTGAATAATCCCAGTTGCTACATTTATTTTAGGCAAAACCTTGGATTTCCATTTTCTAATACTTTTTAGCTGTCAATAAAACCATGGTAGTAGCTTCTTACCTCTTGACCACTTCAATTCAAGGAACCAGCTCAGCAAAATATTTATTTACAGTCATCTGAACCTTGTTATTCTGTTAAAGATCTCTTGCACAGAGTTCTTAAACTCTAAAATGTGTGGACAATTGTACAAGTGTACTCATCCCTCATTAGACCCATTATAGAATACAACGCCCCATTTGGTATGTACCTTTAAGACATCTGCAACAACTGGAAAGACCACAGAAATACCTCACTAAAAGAATCACATGCCTACAGCAGATGCCCTAAGCTGACCCTCTAAAAAAAACTCCAGCTATACTCTGTCGCATATCGTCTACTCAGAGGCGATCTCTGCTTAATATACAAGGCCATGTCAAACCCAGAGCTGTTAGACATGCTACACTTAAAGAAATTCCAATCCCTCAGAGCCACACGCTCCAGGGATCTAAATCTTGTCATCACAATGAACAAAACATGCTGGAGGGATAGGTTCCTGACCCAGAGACTCCCCAGACTCTGGAATAGACTGCCTATAAATGTCAAGCAGAGCGCCTCTTTGGCCCTCTTCAAAAGGAACCTTGATGACTGGATAGGAGATAGAAAATTCACCACGGGGATCACGTCAGTCGCCCTGCTAGACAAGGGTCCAGGGAAGTAAACATTGTGGGAAGAAATAGCCAGGGAATTGTTATGGCTAGGCTTGTATAGGACCTAGGGCCGATAGCCTATTACCAACCTATGAATCCTAAAAAGAAATAGTCCCAATTTCAACTACCTTCTGTTTCACATCTCCAATACCTCATGGAAACATTGGAAAATAAAGAAGTTATGGTCTTACCATAACGTTCCATCTGTGTTGTCGATCTTCACTAATCCTTGACTGTGGGCTCGGTTCCAAGCCTCTGAAAAGACTTGGCTGTTAGTCCAGCTCGCACCTTCTTAAAACTTGCGAGCGAAGCTCTACCCATAACGCTCCTCGCAAAATCATCTCAGATCGAGTTTGCAAACAATAGTGACAAACAAAAAATAAAGGATCAGAGGCCATATCTGTGTCTCTATCAGTAAGTCAATCTTTGGAGAGATCTGATCCATCAAGAGATCTAAGGCAGCAGGAAGGAGGGAGGGTAATGTCAAGGATTAGTGAAGATCAACAACACACACAAAACGTTACGGTAAGACATAACTTCTTTATCTGATGTTGTCAGTCTTCACGTAATCCTTGACTGTGGGACAGAGTCCCTAGCTACCTGAATCTTGGGAGGTCTCATGGAAGAATATTCCCGCGCACCATCTAGCTGAATGATGCACGTCCCCTAGAGACCCGGTCCAGCTTGTAATGCGTAGTAAATGTATGAGGAGATGCCCATGTCGCCACTGCACAAATATCATCTAAAGAAGCTCTGGCGTGAAAAACTGCAGAAGCTGCTAATGCTGTAGCTGAATGGGCTTTTACAGGTCCTGGTAGGTGCACTCCCTTTTTGTTATAGACAAAAGTGATACAGTCTCTAAAGCCATTTACCTAGAGTAACTTTAGAGACTAGGCTTCCCAAAGTGACTGAAGAAAAGGAAATGAATAGCTGATACTATTTTCTAATTTCCTTTGCTCTGTGAAGATAGACACGTAATTGTCTGTGGACATCTAGTATGTGCCGACAGTACTTCCCTGTATTGGAGAAGTTGGGAAAAAAAGACTGGGTGTTTTATAGTCTGATAGATATTTGGCTCACAACTTTCGGTAGGAAGGAGGGATTTGTTTGCAGGGAGATCCTGTTCTTATGAAAGAACAGATAGGGAGTTTTGCAGGAAAAGGTCTGAATTTCAGATATTGTAGCAGAAGTGACAGCTATCAAGAATAAAGTTTTCCATGACAAAAACTTCCAAGTCACAACTGGCAGAAGGTTTAAAAGGATAATAAATAAGAGATTGAAGTACCAGGTTCAAATGCAACAGTACAGAGGGTTCTTTTTATTGAGGTCTGAGCATTAAGGTTCCTTTCAAAAAGGCTTTGCACAGTTTATGGGACATAAAGGCTGGACCATTTAAACTAATATGAAAGTTAGAGATCACAGCAAGATGCCCTCGAATAGTAGAGGGTGGTGCTCCTGTTTCAAAGAGTTAAGTCAAAACCTCTAGAACTCTATCAATAGGGGCAGAATATGGGTGAAGATTAGATTCTAACAGCCACTTAGTAAACTTTGGCCACTTGTTCAGGTACAATTTTCTTGTTGAAGTTTTGTAGTGGGCTAGAATGATGCACTGGACCAAGGAGTTGACAGAAGAATGCCTGGCAATCATGGGAAATGGAGAAGCCACGCAGTGACCTTGAGATGCTAAAGATTAGGATGAATGAGCCGCCCCTGTGGGTGGGCAATAGGTCTGGAGTTGGGTCCAGTATCCAGGGTTTCTGAAGCAGATGAGCCCACAGGAAGGGAACCAAGACCTGTTGAGGCCAGAATGGGGAGATGAGAATTATTCTGTTCTTTGATCTGTTGGCTTTCTTTAGAAACTGGGCATATTAGAGGAATTGAGGGAAAGGTGTACAATAGATTGGTGGACCAATCATGAAGGAGACTGTCTCTGGGTGGGTGACTCCCTGAGGGGGGGGGGGGTTAGGGCAAAGTAACTGCTGCACTTGTTGTTCAAAGGGGACGTGAACAGGTCACAGCAAGGTTGGCCCCAGTGGTGGAATATCTTTTCCTCCACCACTGGATTGAGACCACTCGTGAGGCATGTAGATGGTTCTGCTCAATCTGTCCACAATCACGTTGGAGCTCCAAGGAATGTGCATTGCCACTAGAAAGTGTTCAGACGATGTTGCCCACTGCCATACTCTCAGCGCTGATCGACAAAGAGGGTAAGATCTGATTCCCCCTTGCTTGCTTATGTACCAGACTACTCGCATATTGTCCGTTTGAATCGCAATTGTTCCCTGGGGGAAGGCTTCTTGAAATGCCTGCAATGCTAAGAGCACTGCCCTCATCTCTAGAACGTTAATATGCAAATTGGCCTCCAGCTGGAACCAAGTGACTTGGACTGTCTTTCCCAGATTTGCACCCCACCCTATCTGGGACACGTCAGTGGTCACTATGGGTTGAGGAGGGACAAATGGATGGTCCAAGACTTCGATGGAGTGAAGCCACTAACTCAGGTCTTCCTTGCATCGGCTGGTGATTATTGACAGATGGAACATTGGCTGATTCAGAAAGGGCCATTGGGATGCCAGGAGCAATTGAAAAATTCACATATATCATCTCACCAGAGGGACTAGAGTGATAGAGGGTGCCACTGACCCTAGAGTTTGTATAAGGAGCCATGCTGTTATTGTCTTGTTCCGAATGATCTGGCTGACTTATGATCTTATCCTTTGTAGTCTTTCTATGGGAAGAGACAATTCTGGTGACTGTCTTGAGCACAGCTCCAATGAATTCCAACTGTTGAGATGGTTCTAAACGGGATTTTTCATAGTTTACAGGGATTCCTAAATTGGAACAAAGGAGAAGAGTATAATCTCATGCCTTTATGAGTTAATGCCTGGGGGAGCGGTAAGGAGCCAGTCGTCTAGATGTAGAAACATTTGAAATTCTAGCAGTCTGAGGTGAGCTGCTGCTACTACTGCCATACATTTGGTAAACACTCTGGGGTCTGTGGTGAGACCAAAAGGCAGTACCCAGAACTGACAATGACTGGCTCCCAGCCGGAAGCGTAGAAACCTTCTGGACCATTTGTTCATTTTTATAGGGTAATACGCATCCTGAAGATCTACTGAGCACATCCATTCGTCTTTTTCCAGGAATGAAGTACAGACTGAACCAAGACCATCTGGAATTTAGTTTGCTGAACTGATTTGTTCAATTGACTGAGACCCAAAACTGGTCTCCAGTCCCCTGTTTTCTTTGCCACTAAAAAGAATCTTGAGTAAATCCCAGATCCTCTCTGGTCTGGTGAGACTGCTTGGATGACTCTCTTGTCGAGCAGTTTTTGAATTTCTAAGACCACTTCATCCCTGTGGCTTGGTGGAACATCCAGGGTTGTTCTTAGCGTTTTTGGTTGTCTTGAAAAGGGGGATATAGTAAACTCTGGTTATAATCCCCTGGACCTAACTGTCCGTAGTTATCCTTAGACAGGCAAATTGGTGCAGGGATAATCGCCCCCTGACTGCCTCCAGAGGAAGGCAATCGGGCTTCCTTTCAGAAGCGTTGATAAGAATCACCAGGGAAACAATCCTTAGAATCCTGATTCTGCAGGCCACTTCTGCCTCTTGTGCAGCATCTTCCATTATTACTCCCCCCTCTGCCCCAGGGAAAGTCATTGCCAAGCGAGTCCTGGAAAGGCCATTGGGACTTCTTTAACCATAACCTCTCACTTCTGTGGTTCCTGGAAAAAAGCCATTGAGGAGTGGAAAAGCATATACCCATGGCAGAAAGGGTCTTTCCATCTTTCTCACATCTGGCCAGATTGTCCTTAACTTTGGGACCAAAAAGGGATGTTCCGTGAAATGGAGCATTGACGAAAGAAGACTTAAATGGCTCCATGAAATCACATAAGTGCATCCAGGCATGTCTCTTGATGGCTAAACCTGAACCCGCTGCCACTGTCGTCCCTTCAGCTGCATGTGCAATTAGTCTCATGGATGAGTTGGAATTGGATTCTAAGGTGTCAAGCTGAGATGCAGCTTTGTCTCAAACTCCTTCAGCTATTGTTCCTGTAAGAGTGTCTGACAGCTCCACAATCAGATCTCTTTGAAGTCTGGTAAAATGTGCCATGTTATTCAAGGACCCGAGAGCGAAGGTTGATGAAGCATATATGTGCTTCCCAAACCTATCCACTGTCCTAGACTCTTTGTTAGGAGGATGGATAGTGGGATTTTCATCAGCAAGTTCCTTTGTGGTGGTTGCCGCTACCATCATGGCATCCACAGTAATTCCCTTGGCCTAGTGTTGCTGATCCTGAGAGGCTGAAAGGATACGATCTGGTCTCCCTGGAATTGGTTCAATAGAGTCAGGTAACTTCCAAGCCTGCTGAGCAATCAACTTAATCAGATAGTCAGTGGGCAGAGAGATCCAAGAGGTAGAGGACTGGACATGAAAAGCCTCTAGGTATACAGATTCTTCCAAGGAAGGATGGAGGAAGTCCAGCCACCCCTCTGTTTAGGGATTTCTAGGGTGTCCCCAAAGGAAAAATTTTCAGGAGGTGACCTAGGGGAATCTTCCCCCTCATCAAAATCAGTATATTCTGTGTAGGACTCTTCTGGGGAGTCCAAGTGCTTCCTCTTGCACCTTCTCTTCGAAGGTACCTCTTTGAGGTGGGTTTTCCAGAGAGGTTTCCAAAGCAGTCATATCTACTGTGGTTTGATCCAGTCTCTTATGTGCCCTCTCTGTTCCAGGGAACAGACTGGTGGAAGCTCTGGTTGAGGGGAAAGACAAGACGTTTGGTCCAACAAGGTGTGGGGGGGGGGGCATAGACTGTTTGCACACAATGGATAAAGGCCCTCTCCATGGCCTGGAAGGCAGGGCCCCCGTACAGGAATGGAAGCCCAGAACCGAAATACACTCCCTCAGAACAGTGCTCCCACCCCTGCACTGATGAGGCTGCCTCCAAAACCAGAGTCGAGCTTACATATGCCAAAGTGCAGAGGGGTATGGAAGGCTCTGAAAGGATTGAAGTCAAACTCTGCCCCTCGGAACTGGGAATGAAGCCCCGACCCTGGGAGGTCTCCGGATCAGAAAAACCCGAAGAACTCAGTGTAGCTATCACCGATGCCAAAGAAGGATGTCCGACTGACACCAAAACAGTTGAAACTGGGAGGTCGGTACCAGGGGCTCCGAAGGTTCCGCTGGAGTCGAAGGAATAATAAAGGCTGGAGTGGAAGAATGCAAGGTTCCAAAGCTAATATTGCTAGGAACCATGGAAGGAGGCAATCTCCTCATGGCAAGGAGCAGATCCACCAGTCTCATGAAATCGTATTCGGTTATACTCTTGGTGGATCGGACCAAAGAGACTGAAGGAGATCTGGGTGGACGTTTCTCCAAAAAAGGACTGGAAGGATGGTTCACAAGAGGATCCACTGTAGTTGAATATCTGGTGCATGGTAAAGTTTTAAATGAAAACTCCTTCGGTTCTGTGGTTTTGTTTGGCATCAAAGACGACGAGTCTGTAACTGACATTGGTATCTAAAGTAGTCAGTGCAGAAATCGGCACCAATGGCATCAGTGCTGATAAAGTCTTTTCAGAAACAGGTACACCAAACACTGAATCACTTGACCCACCGGTTCCAAGGGAACTCCAAGAACCATAGGAGACCTGGCCATTTTACTTGGCAGTTCTAAAGAATGTGTCGGAACCGACTGACTTCTTTTCTTTGTCTTACTTGAGGAAGAAGATGAGGGTGAACTTGCTTCTGTTTTGGGGGACCAGATAAGGCCTCTTCAAAGTCTGACTTAAGAAGACCTTTCAGAATAAGCTTATTTCTGCAGGCAATTAAAACCCATTGGCTTAAACTGTGGCAAATTGCACAGTCCTCTTGTAAATGTACTACTCCTAAACAATAGACAAACAGTGTGTCCATCTAAATTAGGAAGCTTCATGTCACATTTCTGGCACCTTCTGAAGCTAGCAGTCTTTGTAACATGCTTGTTTGCCATGAAAAAAAGGCCACACACACACTCACTGAGAAACAAGAAAAAATTACAGAAAGGGTTTTAAGTTTTGTTTTTTTTTTTGTAAATAAACTAAAGGCATGAAGTAAGTACCAACAATGGTAATTAATAAATACTGGTAGGGTAAAGGGGAAAGGTAGCAACAATGGTATGCGAGAGATTATCAAAATGGTAGATTAAGAAATAGATTACACATACACAAGATAAACTATTTAAAAGAGGAGCGGGTAGTAGAAATGGAAAGGGAAAGTAGATTTAGGAAGAAAAAAGGTCAAACTTACAGTTTTAAATTATTGCTGTCGCTCAAGAGCTCAGAGGAGAGAACGTTTCTGGCACTATGAAGCAGCAAATGAGATCAGAGGTGATTTTGTGAGGAGCATTATGGGTAGAGCTTAGCTCGAGAGTTTTAGGAAGGCATGAGCTGGAATAATGGCCGAGTCGGTTCCAAGGCTCAGAACCAAGCCCACAGTCAAGGATTATGTGAAGACTGACATCATCAGATTCTTTGTTTAACTAAATAGGTATGTAAGACTACTGCTGGAGACATTTCCATCCATTCTGAATTACCTCAACTTACTGGCACATTTGAAAGATCCATAAATTTCTACACATGGTTCCATTGCTACCGGTCTTTTTCTTCCAGTTTCTTTTCATATTTTCTGCTTGGCCACTTTAGATGTCTTGTTAACTCTTACATCCCCTACTTATTATTTGTCTTATACTTGCTACAAAGGTTCTGTTATAAACTTTACCAATGCAGGCATCATCTCCACATTCTCTACCCCACTTTATTTATAGTCAGCTACCAACCCAACATATGATAAACACACTTATCTGAGAGATTAAGTAGTTGCCCGGCAAGAATCGGTTCTACTACATTTTCTGTTTTTTTTGCAATTCTCCCCAAAATCAAGACTTATCTAGTTTTATCCCACATTTTCTTGCCTTGCAAATTACCTATTGTTTCTATTATTCCCAGTAGGTTACTTTTCTCCAACTGCTTAGTGCTGTCCAAATACACGCCATTCTGCAAAATAATCACAATATTTCATACCTAGTTGCACCTCAAAAAACTATCATTTATTTTTTGTGGTATTTTCCCTTCCATTTTGGGAGGGTATTGTATTCTCTCATTTGCACAAGGTATAATTTAGTTGTGTTGACTCAAAATAACCCCTCAGGTCGATTAAGACCAGGTCTCCTTGTTCTTGGGGTAGCAATATCTTTAAATTGACTCTTACCATATTTTCATTCCATATAAATTCTACTAACTCCTTAGTCATCAAGGTCTACATCTTACCCTCCAATGTGAAAAGTAGACTTGGCTAGTACATATCTGTCTAGTATTACACATACGGAAAGATTCTATATAGTCAAACATTAGCAATATTGAATGAATTTTATATGATCACGTCTGTCACAATCATCATTTGATCGCTTCTGCTGGCATTACTTTGTGGGAGGTAATGGAACAATGGGGAGTTGAATTCACCCTTTCCTCACTCATGTGCAATCTTGGACTTGGTATTTACATACATATATGTGTGTATAAATAACGCATAGTACCAGGAAGATTTTCGACACTTAGACAATATTAATGACCATGCCAAGTAATTGGCAACCCCTAATTATCATAATTTTTTTCGGCTTTATTTTTCCCCCCTCATGTCATTTGCTGCTGTATCATAATTCTTCTTGACACATACTCCTAATTACCTTATTTTATCATGTCCCCACAAATATGCATACTGCTGTGTTATGTTGAGTGGGAACACAGTAAAGAGCTCCAGATTTTGTCTTGCCCTTATTTTTCTTTTAAGATAATGTCTGGAACTGTCTCAAGAAACTAAATACACTTTGTACGTAATAAATCCAGAAAAGGACATCTCAGTGTTGGGGAACAGTTTGAGACAGTTTCAAGTCTTTTGGGGATGTAAAATTCATGAAGGGAAAACAAAGGCTAAAGCTGTAAATTATGTATCCAAGTATGAACTGGTTCAGCAATACCCATATTTAAATCAGAACACGATAAGATGAAGTATTTAAGAGTATGGCTTAACAAGGCATATGTCACGGTAGCTAAAGATATGTGGGAAAAGGCTAAACAAAAGATGATACAAAAACTGAGAAACTTTAATCTCCTGTTTATGGCTATGGATAGTTAGTAAGACACAAGAAGAGAACATGTTTTTAGTTTCTTTAGTTTAATATACAGGTGAGACATACTCTTTATCAACCAGAGGAGAAATTGTGGACAATAATAAAAAGAATTGAAAGAATATATCTGGGAGGAAAAGAGGGCAAGAGTAAAGTGGGATAAGCTGATCCTTCCAGTAAAACACAGTGGTTTAGGATTACCTGATTTGAAGGGATATTTTAGAGCTACTATGTTAAGGCTCGTATACATAACACAAGCAGAAGGTCATAATTCAAAATGGAAAGGAATGATGATGTTGGGGGGGGGGTTCAAGAAATAAACAGAGTGTTATTTTGGGTGTGGATCCTTAAGGAGGATAACAACTATACAGAGTATTATATTCATAAAGTAGCAGGATGTATTATAAGAACTAAGAATACACCACAAGAATGGAGAAAGAAGGTTTAGCCAACAGGGATGGCTGCAAGCAGGGTAAATAAAATGCAAAATAGGGGGGCTGGGATTTACTAGCAAAGGAAACAAGGTATTCAGAGCAAATAACTAGAGAGGAAAAGGTAATACAGTGGGATGAGTCCAAGACAACATTTGCACTGTAGGCTAGAGACTGGCCTCCCTAACCATGACTGATATTAGAGTATATGCAAAGAGAAAGGGAAAGGCGAATCTTCAGTGAAAGACCTGTTCTGGTAGAGTTTTTAACTGAATCTAGAACAGAAGCCACTGTTAAATAAATAAGTAAATAAAAAGGACAATTAGCAAGGCATATCAAATTTTGCATAACTGCAAGAATCAGTCAGAGGAGGTTAGAAAAGCCTGGGAAGAGAGACTGGAAAGGCAGTTTAAAAAAAGAGAACAATGGCAGGACGTGTATGCAACAAAGCCCAGAAGCTTTTGGATGTTTGCATAGGTATTTTATACTCCAAGCAGACTTCTAAGAATTTTTCTTTAGGTAGATAGCAAATGTTGGAGCTGTGATGGGGAAGAAAGAAGTAACTGGGAACATTTGTTTTGGGAGTATAATGAGTTGACGGATTTTAAAAATTATCCATAGGTAAGGCAGCCCCTGCAGGTACGGCAACTGCATGGCTCCAAAAAGACCTTACAGCAGTAAAAAATTGTGAGCCAGCAGACTGTAGCATAAACTATTATATTTATTAGCTCAAAGGCATGAAAAAGAGACAAACAGACCGGTTTCGGCTGTGAAAATACAAAGCCTTCTCAGTGCAGTAAAAACACATTCACTTGTTCTTTTTTATAGCTTACTACCAAATGAAGCTCCAACTTCTGAAAAATACCTTGTATGGGGTAAGAAAGGAAGGAGGAGAAGAGGAAAGGGTACCAACAATGGTATTTAAAAAGATGACCCTTTAACAGGAAGGAAGATATAAAAGAAAAGGGCATGCTAATGGACAAAAACCCGAAAAGCATAAGAGAAGGTTAAGGGAGGAAGGGTAAACAAATATCAGCAGAAGAAACTAGAGAAAAACTCATTATATGTGATGAATAAAACATAGTTTGTACCATGAAGCTCGAAAGCAGAAGATCCATGTCTGAATGATATGGCAGCAAACATCTGGGGTATGCTAGGATGACAGGATATTATGGGTAAATGGAGAGCTCGTGAGTTGGCTCCGTGAATCCGGTAAATGCATCAGAGTCAGATCCAAGGTAGGATCCGAGATCCCATTAATTTAGGAATGAATGAAAAAGGCAACAGGTTTCTAATGGAGAAAGGAGATTCACACAATAGGGATGACTGCAATTAGGCATATAGATAATAGGCAAGAGGGTGCTGGAATTTATTGGATAAAACTAGCAAAGGAACCAAGGTACAGGGAGCAAATAACTAGAGAAGGAAAGGTAATAGAATGGGAAGTGGCCAGGAACTTACTTGGACTGCAGGTTAGAGACGGCCTTCCCTATCAAGGAATGATATCAGAGTATAGGCATAGAGAATTAATAAGGGGGTCCTAAATGAAAGACCAGCACTGGTAGAGTTTTTAGTAGAATCTAGAAGAGAAGCTGCAATTAAAAAATTATTAATTAGTACAGCATATAAAATATTGTATGATAAAAGAATCAATCAGAGGAGCTTAGAAAGGACTGAGAAGAGTGACTGGATAAGTAATTCACAAAAACAATGGGAAGATGCATGTATGTCTCCCAAACACGCAACAAAATCTATAAGATTTAGCATTTTTGCTTGGAAATGTTTACATAGATATTTTTATACCCCAGGTAGACTCTAAAGAATTTTTCCTCACATAGACAGCAAATGTTGGGGGTATGACAGGGAAGAAAGAGGTATTTGGGAACATATTTTCAGGGAATGTGGTGGGTTAACGGACTTTAAGGATTCCCTGTGAGATGCACTGTTGGAGATGCTAGGTGGGCAGACTGATGTGAAGAGGGAGATGATTTTTCTGACCTATGATACAGGATCGGAATTGCCTAGACATGGTGAGGCCTTGCTGTATCTGATTACGGAAGCTGCCAAAAAAGCAATTACTAGAAAAAGGAAATCAAAATGCAAACCAACTATACTAGAAGTAGTGATACAATAACAGAGATAAAACAACTGGAAATGAGGTCTTTAGAAAAGGGTAGGAGCAAACTACACAGGAAAAAATGTAAATTGTGGTAAAAATACATACAGGGAGGAGTGTGGTTTAAAAGAAGGCAGGACTTAAATGAGCTACGTAATGTTTGACTGAAAATAACTGGACAGATTATAAGTGATGTATAATGTTTGCAACTGGGTGTGTGTCAGTATAGTTTGTGATGTAAAACGCTCTCATCTAGGATTGTGTTGGTGTGGTTTGTTTTTGTTTACACAAATGTATGACTGCCTATGTCATAAGTGATGGTTTAATAAAGATGTTTCTTGTTTAAAAAAAAAAAGCTGACTGGGTATCATCATGAATATGTGAACTGACACTTGTTTTCATCTATGGAAGATACAAGAGTTTCAACTGGGTATTTACTGTTTGCTGCTCCTGCAGTTATCTGGAAGTGAGCTGATCAAAGTGTTTGGGAAGTCCATGTCCAACAGCAAAAAGGATGAAGATACAGCACACCAGCTTCACACATTTATATCAAATGTCAGTCCATTTAACTGGGGTGGAATTATACTCATGGGGATATCCAAAAAAGATCTAGAGGTTAGCCCAGAGGAAAGATATCCTGCCTTCTGGCAAATTTTCAGACTAATGAATATGAGTGCAGTGGTGATCCCTGAAACAAACATTTATTCTCTGCCATATTATTAAATGGCTACCTCAGCCATGCATTTGCCTTTATGACCAATTTCACCTGTTCAAGTCAAGTACGCTGCAGTAAACTTCTGAACTATACAAGTGCAATATTTCTAATATAGTTATGTAACTCTGCTAATAATTTAGCAGTTTGAAGAAAGGAAAGTAAACTAAGTTTGTTCATGTTTGCATCATTTTGCCTTGGGTTTTTATTGAAAGGGGCCTTACACTTAATAATACTTATCTGGCCACAAAAATATGTAATAATTAAAACAAGTGACATTTTGTCAATTGATCAACAGCTAAGAGAACTCTCTGTCACCTCTAGAACTGCATGAGTTTGTATGTAAATGGCATTGACTTGGTAAACTAGGACAGATTTCACATCATCCATAACCTGTATAATGCAGTGACTTACAATGGGAAGCATAGCTGCTTTTTTCTCTGGTTCATCAGCAGTGTGAGACAAATGTTATGCAACTTTATACAGCTCTACTGCTTCCCCCTGGAAACTTCAGCTTGCACACTCCTGCAATGATCTACCTCCTTCCCTTAAGCCTATGCACTACTGTAAAGCTCAAACTCCCACACCTCCTCCAGAGGACTTAAGCTTTATATCCTCCCCTCCTCCTGGGGATTTAAGAGTGCTCACAACTGTAAAAACTCGGTGTTGAAGTCTGGCACAACCCTGTCTGTATCTGGAAGTTTCTCAAGTTTCAAATGGCTCTCACTGCACAGACCTGTCTTCACCTGGAGGTTTTGTCAAGCACATTCTAAATAGCCCTGCTTCCACAAATAAGTTTCAGTCTGAACACATACATTTTGCCATGCACATGGTGCTTTCAGACTTCAGTCTGCACTGCCCTGCCTGTACCTCAAAGCTTTAGCCTGTTTACTCTACACAGATCTGCCTCTACATGGAAGTTCCAAGTCTGCTCAGTATGCACAGGCCTGCCTATACATGGAAATTTCCACCAGTTCATTCTGCACAGTCCTGCCTACACCTGGATGTTTCATCTTGCTCATTCTCTGCACTGTTGTGTCTCCTTCACCTTAAGTTTCAGCCAGCTACAGAAAAAATCCCCAACTTACTGAATTTTTCACAGCCATACAAGTCTGTTGCAAAGATCTTGTAAAATGAACTAGTCAGAGTTACTGACTGCCAGCTGCAAAGGCGAAAGAGTTGGCAGGCATGATCAAGTGGTTGGTGGCAGGGAATAACTAATAGGTACAGGAGTAACACAGCAGTCAAATGTACAAGCACCACTAACTACTGAAACAAAACATTGTAGTAACCTACAATGCTGGGGAAAAAGTACACTGGATGAATTATCTTGCATTCTCTGCCTGTCAAGTTTGTAAGACTGGATGACAACCCAATAAATAATTTTTAAAAGGGTTTACAGCTTCCACCCACTCCCGTTCAATGTCTGAATCCCCTCACTTCCTTCCCACCAAATTTGGTGAACTCTGTGTTTGCCAAACTCAGGTTAATTTATTTTAATTTCACAATTAAGTTACATCAGTTTCAGTGAGATGTCTATTTTTTCTTATCAGGCTAGATCAGCAAGCATGGTATCCTGGGATAATCATGCATCTGACAAAACAATCCAGAAAAGGTATGATGGATCCAGGCTGTGTTGCAGAGTATTATGAAAGCTTTTTTTCTTAGAATATAAATGGTCAGACAAATTAAGTCAAATGCGATAAAATTAAATTAATACTAGGATAGGGTTTCCACCTTTTCAAATGGCCAAAGTGGGACATTTTTGGTACAAACATCAGATTTTACAGGCTGACACATACCCACGGCCAGTGCAAAGGTTAGAACTTAACTTTTTTGCCTAAATAAAAGCTTATTCTTGTAGCATTTTAGTTGCTTATTCTGTTTCTTATAACATTTAGGTATTTTAGATACAGAATAACTGTTTCATGCAACTATTACATAAAATATAGGAAATAATTTTGTCCTAAAATCTCAGGACATTTGCCATTTTTACAATTTTTTGTCAGGACATAACTGCCCAAAGAGGGACTGTCACTCGCAAAGTGGGACAGGTGGTAACCCTATACTAGGAAGGCCAAGCCTGAGCAAATATGTATGCCAAAGCCCCACTTACTGCAGCAGAAAATCAGAATCTTTGTCATTAGGGATTATTTCATTGAGGCTGCCTTTGCATTTTTACAAGGCAAAAATGTTGTGCTGAAAGCCAGCTCACATCTTTGAGAAACCGGAAGTGTTCTCATGGAGGTTAGGACACCTAACAGACATAAATTAAGTTGTAATAGGATGACAATTACATAGTTCAAGGTGGTCTGGCCTCTATTTTTAGTGAGTCTAAGACTACAAAGCTAATACTGAGTTTAAACCAGTTCACACAGGGTGCGCTTGTACTGTTCTGTAAAGTTAACATGCTAGCACAAAGCAGAAGTCCCATCATAGGCAGAGGCTGTGTTTTGATGTTATATAGCTCTCTCCTTAGTTAAGAAGAACCAAGGAAGGGCTTCCCCACCACATTATCAAAAGGAATATACCATTTTTAATTTTATATCTATAACTTCTCTAACACTCTATGTATGGGCATTGAAGGAGAATATGAGAATGAAAGCGTCTTTCATTCTTAATCAGATGGTTAATCATCAGACATGCTTACAATGGAGTGCAACAAGGAGCAACTTTTTTTTTGAGAAAAAAAAAGTTTGGAATTAGCTTTTGAAGTGCAAACAATATAGTATGAGAGAAGTACTACCAATTATATGCACATAACTGATAAGGGCCATCCATATGGACATAGCTGTAACAGTCACAAATGGAATGCCTGTTGCAAACTATGCGGTATCAATAACTCAAAAACATTTGCATTTAACATACAATTAAGGAAACAAATTTGATACAACCCCCCCCCCCCCAGAGAAACAGATGGTGGTGTATCAACATGAATAGAGTTTAACTGAAAAAGAAGAAAAATGACATCAGTACAGCACGAAGCAAAGGAGTAAAGAAAGCTAGCTGTGCACCAAAATAAATTGAGTGTTTCTGCTGCATACTGTTGTTAATGTAAATTTGAATCCAGCATGGAAATGGGCATTGTAATAAACCTCTGTATAATAGATGGCTACTGAAGAGCTGCATTTTAATAACTGCGGCAGCTTAGCAAAATTGTTCTATAAACCAATTTTGGAATTATACAAAGAATACTAAGTACCTGCAGTATCCACATGCTTTAACTAATTCAGATGTTGGCAGTACTGCTAATATTACCAGAAAACGTATCGTACTTCTTTTTTCTTCAGGTATAGTGCATATTCATACAGTTTCAGTGCTGCGTAGTGCACGCAATGTCAAAATGGCTACCAAACTCAACCAACAAAAAATGTTAAGCGATAATATTTCAAAAACTTAAAGCATACAGATAAGCTAACAAAGTGTTTTTTGTTAGAGTTTTCTCTAAATTCCTGGTTTTGTTAATCTCTTGAAGGAGCATTGCACCATCACAATCAGAAAAATTACCCAAACTTCCAAATCTGTCTCAACAAGGAATTGCCAACAATAAAAATAAAATCCACTTCAGGACTATCAAAACACATTACACTTATTCTAAATAAGAGAGGCATCCTTTCTTAGATAATCATAAAAAATCCTATTTTTTCTGTACTACGGTGTCCTGATATTTTGTTCCTCTCAAATCATACATATTGTACATGCAACAACAAATTCTGGTCCCATTCACTTGAAAACTCAGATTTGTTCATCACAAACCTAGATTTTAATTTTTAACCTTGAGTATTATCAAGATAATCTCCATCACTAACTGGAAACAAGTTAACATCAGGGCTTCTTCAGTTTGCTGTCATTTATTTGTGTTCTGGGACTATTTGTAAAATCTGACTGCTATCAAGAACTACATTAACTTAGCACATGCCAGTGCCATGAGTTTTGTATATTTCCAAGAAGAAAACAAAACTATCCACAAAACCTTAATTATTTCCACAAAGCTTTGCAAGACACAGGAAATCCTTTAGTTCACACCTTATTACAATTTTATTCTGTTTAATTTCCAGAAAAACATTAACAAAATTGCCAAGGAGTAAAACAAAGTGCTACTATATCATGTTTCTTTACACTAAAATAGCACTAAGGAACAATATTTTAACATCTAAAAACAAAGGTCTCCCACGCAGAGTTAGACTAGTATGCTGCATCATAAAAACAACCTGATTAAATCATCTCTCTCTCTCTCTCTCACTCTCACTGGCAGTAGGGAAACAGCTGACTGTCAGAATTTATGTACTGTAAGGGGAAACATATTAGTTAACATTTCCAACAACCCTGAGGAAAATGGAAAAATGACATTGTAAGCAAATCTTCTGCAGTTATCTTGCCATGTAACAGAGTACCAGCAATCCTCAACATACAGCATGCAGAATCGAAATGCAATATTTTACTGAATGGATTGAATTACGTACATTAACTTGCTGTATTACCTGCTGCAGCAGCCTCCTTACCTAATGTATATATCTTCTCGTTTCTTCTCTTTGTAGAAGTTCTGCAGAGGAGGAGAATAAAAATCAACTTTCAACTGCATATGGAATATAATAATGAATATTTCAAAAGTAATACAAGTTACAAAAACAAGACCAAAATGGAGAATAAAAATCAACAAATTTATCAGAGTTAAAAAAAAAAAAAAGCTATTCCCTCCAGCAAGCCCAGTCTATTAAATACAGAATGACTACTAATGTTGCTAACATCATGCATAAAAATCATCCTTAGACCAGACTTCCCAAAATGGCACCAGCAGAATGAATGCCAGTCCATTCCTCAGGGATGTTCTTCTTAATGGAAGAATGGGCACACACAAGTTTAATTCCATACCTTTCTAGAGGGAAGGGTCAGTTTGGCTACCTCTGTAGTTGCTACTAAGCTATATGACTTGCTTCTGCTGTCATGTATCCACATTAAAATGCGTTTGAGGAAATAAATTAAAATGGGACAAAATAGCTCTGCATGATGAAGTACAAGAAGCCTAGCAAATCTGTATGCCATAGAGAGGATCCCCTTTATGTTGTGATTTCAATGTGTGTCTTAATCTTAAACTAGGCTACTAGGTACAAGTGCATTATTAAGGGGTGATCCAAGAGCTTGTAGTTTTACTAAATTATTCTTTCAGTCAGCACAGCCGCTGTTAGGCACCCATGAAACTCACAGCCATGGGGGGTGCTTGAAGGGGTCCAAAGACAGCAGGAGTAGTGGTCGGCCATGGGGAGGCAACAAATGGGAGCCTTACAGTGCAATTAGTTACAGAGAAGCAATCAGGCTAATTTCAGCGTCTGCCTTTTTTTTCTGTCAGTGAGGAACAGAGTGACATCATTCTAGGGCTGTGACCTGATTGGTTGTAGCATTTGATTCTTACACTCCACTTTCCATTTTTTCTTCAAAATGAAATGGAGTGGGTGTAATCATAAAGCTGCAATTTTTCAGGTATGCATAATATTAAAAGAGTGGATCCGATTGGTTGCAGCATATTATTTCCTTCCACTTTTTTTTTTTTTTTTTTAAATTAGAAGTTACAGTGCAGGGAAACAAAATAATCAAGTAAGGTGACCATAACTCTCAAATGTCCCTTGACTCTGACTCAGGTTTTCTTATGTCCCTCAAAAATTTTAGATTTTTTTGGCAAAACACTGACAATTACAGTTAGTTGTTAACACCGTAAATTATCAAGTTTCATGGAGCTTCTTGATCTGAAGATGCATGATGCAGCCCAAAAGTGCCATTCTACTAGCTTTTTTAAGTGAACTAGAGTAATAATTAATAAAAAAGCCCCTGATTTTAGAATGCCCCCCCATTTGTTTTTTGTGGTTTGCAATACATTTAGCACCTGAAACGCTCATTCCATTTTTAAATGATGGTGTTTTTGCTCTAAGCCAGTATATTAACAGAAAGGAGTTGCTAGTTCCTATCAAAACATGCTTAAAAATTGATCATGGCATGTTTGCTTTTTAAAGAAGTCATTACAGATAACTAATATGTTGGTCAAATGTCCGGCTGTGATTTGTGACCCCTAATAGTTTAGTATAAGATAACTGTTGCTTAATATTATCTTGATTAGATGTGATTTTGAAATCAGTATTATTTTATGTGAAGAGTTTTGGGAAATGAAAAGCAACTTTTTGGCACAATTTGTTCTGTAAACAAAGAGTGGTGTCGCACGGCAGATAAAGAAATGTTGCCTGACAACTTGTGACAGTCATCTTTTGCATGCATCTCAGTTGTACCCACTTATGAAGAATGTTCCTCATTTTAAATCTTATACTTCCCACTGTTCTGCAATGAACTCAAAGTGTGTGAAAAACAATTACCCATACAGTGAGCTTTCTAGTCAAAGCTGTTAACAAGTGTTTCACATTCTGCCCATTTGCTCCCAAATATGAGAAGTAATGTTCCATATTTTAGTGAGAGAAGATTAAAGCTGTGGTCCTTTGCTGTTTGGCAACCATTTTTTTTCTCTTATTTCACACAACCTGATTGTCAGTATAGTGTCACTTTTTTCACACTAAATCCTCTGTGCGGGGTCTGTATGTCTGTGAATATGGGTAGGTGTCAGTGTCTGGGACTGCGTCAATAAGTAGATCTATGTTTCTTTGTGTGATCTGCACGTCTCTCAATCTAATTGTGTAGGTGCTCGTGTGGCTGTCTAAGGATTTATTTGTGTGTGTGCGTGTGTGTGTGTGTGTGTGTGTGTGTGTGTATGGGACTGGCTATCTCAATGCAGTATAAGAATTGTTAAATAGCACTTTCTATATGCCAGGCAGTATGTCTAGACTGGCTACCTTAACGTGGGACAGACACTTCTCATAGTGTAATAGCTTGGCAGCTAAATACCAATCAGTGTGTGTGTGAGAATGGTCTCCTATGATACCTGGCTACCTCATGGAACATAGGCAAGCACAGTCTTCGGCACAGGTGACCCAGGGGGCTTCCTGTAGCACCACTCAGTCAGGAGTACTTCCCTGACTTTTCTTTTACCTTTTTTTCAAAAGCCTTTTTAAGCCTTTTTTTTAAAGCTAAACCAACACTAGCTATTCGATGGAGGAGCACCGTATGCTTGCAAGCAAACCAGCAAACACAATTTTTGGTATTTCTGCTCGGTCCTTCCCCTGATCTATACAATGGATCACACAGCCTTTATGTTTTGATTTTTTGTCTACAACATAATGGATGAGAACAAACAGAAAACCAGGAAACTTTAGATGACTGAAAGTAACTAGCTGCAGTATCAGCATCGGGCATTTAGCAGCCAGTGGTACTGTGACGGTCTGCAAATAATTATGAGAGAGGGATGAATTTTCACAGAATGATGTGGTTTGTTGCAGGCAACTTTGTTTCATCCTGTGGAAGCAAGCAACCAGATACTCGTATATCTTAGCTGTCCCTGACTTCACAGGACTTCACAGATTTTGTCTTGTATTTCAGGTGGTTCCTAGTAAAGCTTCTGGCTTCTGGTAAATTGTTAAAGGTTGCAATTGCACATTTGAGTTTCAGACTTTGTACCCTTCGGAAAATGTATATAGGAGCAAAATTTAAAATCTGTCCTCCTTTTTGTGCCTATTTCTCCAATTCTTGCACAAGGGTCTGTATGTCTGTGAATATGGGTAGGTGTCAGTGTCTGGGACTGCGTCAATAAATAGATCTATGTTTCTTTGTGTGATCTGCACGTCTCTCAATCTAATTGTGTAGGTGCTCGTGTGACTGTCTAAGGATTTATTTGTGTGTGTGTGTACCTTTTTGTTTTTTTAATTAGAGTTGGAAATCTGAGATGTACCCAAAGTAGCAATGTTGCTGGGGATGTCTGTGGAGGAACTGCTGCTGTTTGTTCATTATTGCAATTAATACAATCTGCATGAAGCATTTTAAAATACTTTAATGTTTACTCCTTCTGTGGAACTTAGTTGAAAATTCATTACACGGCCATCATTTTCTCCCACAATCAAACTTACTTGGCGTACACAGAACATCCTGCAACTTCTGAATGGGAATAACAGTTGTTTGTGGATGAGAGTAAATGACCCTTTTGTCATTTGCTCAGTTTGAATGGGCACTAAATCTGGCGAAGCAGGACTAATGTGCATGTGAAGTAAAAAGGAACTGTTTATACTGATTACTGGGTGTCTGTGTAAAATCATAAATCTTTGAGCTCATAATTAAGTTTTACCACAATCAGAAATCTAAGGCATGTAGAAATCAATAAAGTTGCTGTAACTGATGAGTATGGAAGCTGTCTGTGAATAACAATGACTTACCCTTGCTACTGTATGATTACTGTAAAACAGTCACTGAAACAGAACTGCAGAAATAGTGTCACTACGTATTTTTGTTGCCGCAATACGTGTAAAACTAATACTGCTATTGTTTATGCCATGAGGATAGTGCATTTTAAGAGTAAAACATTGGCCATGATTTTTCTCTCAGTTTCCATTAGCATTGCTATTACAATTGTAAGTGCATGAGAATGTGTACAGGTATGTGTTGCAGTTTATCTAGGAGCAACAAGATGGTCATTTCTTTCACTTTCCTTCAGATGTATCAGCCTTGAACTTGATAGCTGGGTATTTGGCAGTTTAGCAGGAGCAGAATGTGTGTGAAAGCCATTCTTCATTGTCACTGTGGCATAGTGAGTAACTTTGCCATTTCATAACATTTGACTGTGGTTGAATTCTTCATTGTAGCATTTTCTGAGTGGACCCTGAATGTCCTCCCCATTTGTAGGTTTACCCACGTGGTCTGGTTTCCTGAGATACCCCAAAGACATGCTGTAGGTAAAATGTCACTCATCTAATTTATCTGAATCTGTGTTTATGTTTGCGAGTGCATGCACACATCTTGAGGTAGACTGGGGTTACCAGGATCACTGCCAGAATCTGTGTGCAAAAAGCAAACATATATCACCACTATTTTAACAGTGTAGATGCAGAACATTGCCAATGACATATATACCTCTTCTGGGTAGCAGTTACAAAATGTAGCAAGTTATTTTTGAAAAATATTCATAAAATGCATCACAGAAGATCAAGATTCTACCACCTCATAGAAGTCTAGTGGATCTTGACATGGATTTACTGGTGGCCTCTGCCTTGAACTGCACCTATTCTAAAATTGGCCATGCTTGGAGGGATGCAAAGAAGGTTGACATAATTTATGTGAGGGCTGAGGGCAGTTTGGTTATCATTTCCTTAATTTGCCTCACAATCAGACCTCAGAGGTGTGAACAAAAAGTTAAGCTTGTTTTGAGGCTGAAAAACAGTATGGCCTTTATTTCTTCAACTTTTCTCACAAACCCCAGAAGTATGCACAAAAGGTTACCATTTGTGAAAAGGCAACACACTGCCTAGCAGCAACAAGATGGAATACATCATTATTTTGTTCACCTTCCTTACAATCAAATATCAGATGCATATATAGGTTCGTTTGGTGGTAGGGGTACGGTGGCATGCTGTTTATATATGTCTGACAGCACAGCATGAAAGACATTACTGTGCTCTAATTGTTCTTTCAGTTTTATCTTAGCCTGCCATAAGAAGGGTACAGAGAAGGTGCCTGTCTTTTGGAGGAAGGGGTGAGGGTACCATGCGTTGAACATGTACATGACAGCAGCACTTAAAATATATGACTCTAGTTATTTGTGCCTTTACTTTCACCCTACTCTAAAATCACAGGTATCCACAGAAGGTGTATTTTTGAGGTGGGAGTATAGACAGGCAGCTGAAAAGAACAGCAACCTTGAGTCCCGGTCTTTGTAAAATACTTTAATTTGAAAAACGAAATACGAAACCAACAAGAAACATAAAATCCACAACCTGCGAACCAACGATACTAAGCGCTTTCACCCATCAACTGGGGAATCATCAGAGTACAATTAAAAGTTGCTAGTCATCCCTTAAATACTGTTACAATAGCATCAATCAAATAATTACTCAATTAATTAAAAAAACAGAACTTGTGTATCTTAAAGGAACACAAAACCACTTATGAATTTCTTACAGCTTAAATGTTTGTATAATAAATGTTTGTATTTATAAATGTTTGATATTTGTGTACGATGAAAATAAAACGCAACCATCAATATAGTCTTAAAATGTAATGTTAAACAAGATACTGGTAGTATTAAAAATAATTTAAATAATTAATAGTAGTCTATTTAATATTAAATAAATATAATATGATAATCAATAATTAAACAAGTAATTCTACTATTATATAATTACATAAATATATTAAATATATTAAATAACTATTATATATCATTAATATAATATTTTGTGTTTTCTCGAATAAAAATAATAAATAGTATAAATATCTTTTAATATAATAAATTATTTTTGAAAAAAATATGTGGAAACTGAGTGTGTGTATGTATAGAAGTTTTTAAAATTTGAATACAAAAAAAATCAATTAATCAATTCATATAAAATGTGATCGAAGTTTAAGTATGCTAGAAATGGAAATTTGTTCGTTAAGACCAGGCCATTTGCTGGCGTTCAACCTAAGCTGCCATAAACATTCTTTGGCTTCAAGTAAATTTTTTACATCTCCACCTGTGTGTACGTTAACTGATACTTTATCAATAACAAAAAATAAAAAACGTTTAAAATTAGTACAGTTAATACTATGATTAAATAACATGTTGGTAGTCTTGTGTCTTTTTATATCACTAAGATGTTCAATAACACATGTTTTTAGTCTTCTAATAGTTTTCCCTATATAGAATGCGTGGCATACTGAACATGTTGCTAAATAAACAACCATGGTGGAATTGCAGTTGCAATGGCCTGGACATTTAATAGTTTTTCCATAATTGTAAATTGTAGTGTATGGACCATCGTTAATGAATCTACAGACTTGACATGATCCACACTTACTCATCTTAGAATGTCTCAACAGGTCACTATTAGTATTGTTTTCAAATAATTTCTTTAAGTTTTTCCCTTTGCTAAATACTATGTTGGGTGTTGTTCCTAAAATAGTTGAAATCTCAAAATCTGTGTCTATAACACTGGTCCATACTTCTTGGATACAAGTCACAATCTCATTTGTTTTGTTGTTATATGGAATAATTAGTGCATCATTCCTATTGATATTAACCTTGGGAATAGTCTCCACCAGTGTGTCACAAGTGATAATAGGTTTGTATGTCGTCAACCTCTTTGTTTTTACCTCTTGACTAATTCTGGATACTAAATCATGGGGATATCCTCTTTCATAGAACATATTCATTAGTTTATCTAGTTCCTGTTCAAACAATCGATTGTCGCTTATTATTCTAGAGAGTCTAGCCATTTGGCCTTTGACCAAGTTCCTCTTTTGAAAAAAAGGGTGACAACTGTCAAAATGTAGGAATGAATTTGAGTGTGTTTTTTTCCTAAATAGAGTAGATGCAATACTGTTATTGACAACTGAGAGCTTAATATCCAAGAATTCCACGTTATTTTCATAAATATGACTTGTAAACTTTAAAAAAATCAGTAGTTTGTTCTAAGTATTTAATAAAATCAGTAAATTCTTCCTTAGATCCTCCCCAAAAAATTAGAATGTCGTCCAAGTAACGTAGGTAAAGTAAAGTCTTCTTCCAAAATACACTGGTAAATACAAATTCAAACTCCCATTGTGCTAGAACTAGATTTGCATAAATGGGGGCACATCTGGCCCCCATAGCTACACCTTTTTTCTGTATATAATAATTGTTGTTAAAATTTTCGTATTTCGTTTTTCAAATTAAAGTATTTTACAAAGACCGGGACTCAAGGTTGCTGTTCTTTTCAGCTTACTGGTTTATTCAGCAATTGATGACATCGGTTCCTATTTGCAGTATAGACAGGCAGGCATTATTCACAGACAGTATTAAACATGTATTCTCCATTTACTGTGAACTACTATTTTGTCAGCGTTTAGCATTAAACCTTGAATACAACTCATTTCTTCTCCTCTGAAAAAAAAAATAAGACTGAATTACTTTTCTTACTCATGATTTTTGTTTAGGTCATCAATGGACCTAATGGTTAGAAAAATACTCTAAAATGCATCTTACTGGAATTACAACCTCATTGCTTCTGGGGGGGTTTGGCAGTTTTCAGACCTCCAGCTATATTCAAATACTTCCTGCACAGTTATTACAGTGTACTCTTGACCAGTTAGGATGTGCTGAAAGGATGCAGGAAAAAGAAAAGTCAAATAGTACAACAATGTTATTCCGGACATCACTAGATGAGAAGGTTAGATAAAGAACAAAGGTCTAAAATGCATCCTCTGGCTTAATTCAGCTATTTCCCCCATAGCTACTACAAAGCAATCTTAGCCAACAGGTAGGATATATTGAACAGATGTGAGAAAAAAAATACAGTAGATAGAGTAAGACAAAATGTGAGAAAAGGAAGCAAAATCTTCTGGATGGTGTAGGGAGGCCAGGAGAAGGGGCAACCATTAGGGAGGGGGAAGCACTGGAGAATTTATGGGGGTAGTTGGCATTGGGGGGGCACCATGGAGCTCTTATTATTATGACACAATTTTGCAGAAGGTCAGCCCTGTAGACAGAGTGGCTGTAATGCTACATCATTTAAACTAAACGCCAGTCACTATGAAAGTCTCTCAAGTGACTAGGCTGACTTGGTGTGGTATCATCTCTCTCAACTGCCCAGATTTTTGCCAAGTATTTTTGGTCAGCTCCTCTAAAATTTGTTTTCTGACAAATCACTGAGGAAGTCACTAAATAATTACATACATTTGAGTTTCAGGCTTCATGTCCTTCAGAAAATTCATGCCAACACATCATATTAAAGAATTTTTTAAATTTTCTAAGAGCAATATTTAAAATATGTCTCTAGTTTTGGGCCTCTGTCTCCCTATTATTTTAGGCTTTGTCCAGATTTTTTGCACTGAGAGGTTGCACCTGTTTTAAGAGCACTGCAACTACAGTTCTGTCTGTATATACTACTCCTAAAGCTTTTTTGCCTGAACTAAGTGGTTGCTTAGGAGGAAGTAACAGCAACAGTGATATTTAGACTGGAAACATCCAGAAACCTCCAACTTAACACCGAACATGTCAGTCAAGTATGTGTATGTACCCTTATGGACTCAAACCCAGGCCTACGGGACATGACACATTAGCAGTTAACGTTAACCCTTTGCTTTTCTATAAATAACAGGGTGCACATGTTAAGTGCATCTTTTAAACCAATCGCAGTTGTGCCACTGAAGTTATTGCCCATATTTGCAGTACAATCTGCAGAAAGCTGAATGCAATGTTCCAAATCTCATACTTGGGTGAACAAGGCGAATGACAGAAAATTTGAGTTGATAAGTTGGTACCTGTGAAGAAACACATCAAATTTGTATCTACTCAGAGTTACAAACTACTGTCATTGATATATACAATAAAAAATGAACTGCTTTACAAACTGCCTCATCAATCCTGTGCCCAACATTTCCAGTGCCATCACCTACAGCTTGTGTGTTCAAAATGCCAGAGATTAAAACACTAAAAGGATGTTGAAGAAAGAGTTATCTTGGTTATATATATAATCACAGCCATGCAACTGACAATGCTTGCCGGTAGTCAAAGATACGGTAACAGAGTCAACAAATTATCCATAAACTACCAAGATTCACTTCAGTGTCTGTAACAATGCCAGGGCAAGTGTCACAATTTTGTGTGTGGAACTGCAGCTGGGGGAAGACAGGTTATTTCCAGGATCCATCCATGGGAGTTGACAGTCTATACTGTACAATGTTAGGTCTGCCAAGTCCCTAAAACAAATAAAGTAGCTATACAAGTTAGGAAGAATGCAAAATATGAAGCACTGTGGCAGTAAATTACTGTTTAACTGTATTCTTTCATACTGTGACTTCTGTTCTTTTGTCTGTAAGTGGATAATCTGTGCTTCTTTGTGAGTTTTACTGCGTTCTTAACCTTACATTGTGTAGCATAGACTAGATACAGGTTTGCTGCATTTAGAGCTGCATGTTTTTTTAACCCATTTTGAGGTATTCCAGCTACAAATTTTCCCTTAGTAGCACTTGTGTGATTACCTAGTGGTACTACTTAGACCTTCCACCCTTTACCCTCTTAGCTCTCTCTGGCCTCCCTCCCTCAGCTTCCGACAAACAAAGATGGACAGTTTTCTCTTACCAGTTTGGTTGATATGGGAATCCGGAGACAGTGTATCAACTGCCTCATGTACATGGACAACCCTCTACTACTACCCCCTAGGAACACAATTTGAGAGAGATGTAATTACATCAAGAACCTAGAGTCCATTGCTTTCTCCCCAAGCCAGTATATCTGGCACTGAGAAGGGTGTCAACACAAACACCATCAACACCTACACAACACACACCCGCATATGCAGAGGTCCTCAACAGAACCATACCCAAACAAGAGAGACCTCCAGAGCAAAAACACACACACAAACTCTAGTGCCACCACACCTAGTCCACACATCTGAGTCTCACAGCCATTAAAGCCTACATATAAACCCAGCACATTAGTCATAAGAGACTCCATTGTGAGACACACAAATGTGTCCCTCACCAGGCTAGATAAGGAAAATCACAGTTAGTTGTTTGTCTGGTGCCAGAATCCACCATATCACCCATGAACTCAAGTCTCTAAACAGGTACTGTTATGACTCTGTCGTAGTCCATGTTGGCATGAATGACTTGAGACATACCTCCCTGTACTATACGAAGACAGACAAGATTGAGCTCGCTGAATGTGTGACTCAGACACGTACGTTACTAGCCTTATGCAGCATTCTATTGTCAACCAGAATGATGCTACAATACAAACAGAAAATGATTGAAAGTAACAACTGACTTAGTTTCTGGTGTTATTCCAAGGGGATCCAGTACCTGACAGCCTGGGATGACATGACTGACAAACCATGTTGCTTTGCCAGAGATGGCCTGCATCTGTCTCCCTTGGGCTTCAGGCTCCTGGCAAAGGCTCTTGCCTTCCGCATGCAGCCTTTTTTAGGCAATGCCATGAGGTCAAAACTACCAACTTGAAAATTTCATTAAACCATAAATTAATGGTCATGTTGCTAAATGCTAGGAGTCTACACATAAAACTGCACTCATTGCAAGCATTCTTAACCCTGGAAGATGCTTACATTTGTGAAGTCACAGAAACCTGGTCCAAAGCTGCGGAGAGCACCCCAACCATACCAGGTTACTCATCCTCTCATACATTCAGACCCCAAATTGTGGGCAGCAAAGCAAAAGGAGGTGGATTTGCAATATATGTAAAAGACAAACACCTCCAGGCTGGTCAAACATTGTAACACACAGGAGACACTCCAAGTGCAGTTAACAACTGACAAGACCCCTATTCAGATCATAGGTAGCTACAGGTGCCCAACTTTGACTCAAGATGCCCAATCCACCTATCTGGACCGCTTCGACTCTATCAAGATTCAACCCTTCACCCTGACCCTGGGCGATTTTAACTACCCAACCATAGAGTGGAAGAAATACTCATGCCAAAACACACATGCCCAGAGATTCCTAATTTTTGTCAATGCAAACTCCTTGGACCAATTGGTTGACACCCCCACAAGAGGTGAAAATATCTTGGACTTGGTATTGACCAACATGAGTAACCACTGCAGTACATCCCTACAGTGTCATCATCCCTGGTAAGATCAGACCACAAAGTGGTCACTTTCGAAGTAATCATCTCCCCCGACCCCCCCCCCCCCCAAGCTAGGGTCAAACAAAAAAAACTTCTCCAAAGCTGATTATAACATCCTGAGGGAAAGCATAAACAGCTTCACAGCCCCCTCCTCCTCCATAGGAACTGGCACATACATCCAAACCTACACCAAAGTACTTTACAAGCATTTATTTACATGCATGGAATCAGAAATACCCAACAGGACAAAATCATCTTTCTCAAGGAACAGTAAACCTGTCTGGTGGATATCTGCAATAAATAAACTCTATAATAACATGAACAAAATTGCTGTCCTGGGCCAAGAAGGAGCAGCTGCCTAATTGGAAGCAATCACTCCTTAGCCTGAACAAGAAAATAAGAGCACTAGTGAAATCATCCAAAGCAAACTGAGTCTAAACTGGCCACATCTACTACTAAAGGCCATCAAAGGCCTTCTTCACATATGTCCGCAATCTGAAAAAAAGCACCCAGATCTGCTCAAAATTGTTGGTCAAGGATATCACATATACAAATGCAATAGATATAGCCAACCCGCTGGCAGACAGGTTCAGTGAAAACTTCACCTTTCTGTCCCCCCCCCCCATCAGTAAATCAGGACATCAGCAGCACCTGCCCCCCCCCCCCATCTCTAGGGAGAAAATCATCACTGCCCTCTCAAAGGTAAAAAATGTAGCTTCCATGGGACCCAATATCATTCCAGACTGCATCTTACATGAAGGCAGGCAGGAACATGCAGCACCATTAGGCACCCTATTCAACCAAACCTTGAGCCGAGTGGAGGACAGCCACTGTCATCCCTCTGCACAAAGGTGGAGTATCCACCAATCCAGGAAAGTACAGAACCATCACCCTAACCAGCCTGATCTGCAAGGCTATGGAGCAGATCATGGACCTCATTAACAAGGACAATGGCAACCTCCACTCGATCCCACGTAATTTGGTTTCATCAAGGGGAGGTCATGCCTGTTATATTTGGTTGACTTCTTTGAGACAGTCACCAAAGACATTGAAAGATGATAAACACTGCCTACCATGACCTAGCCACAGCCCTCAATACTACTCCCCACTCAGGTATAATGGATAAACTCTCAACTAGGCATCAATGCATATGTTAACAGATGTGTAGGAAACTGGCTCACTGATAGAACCCACCTAGTCAAAACAGGGGAAGCCACCTCAAGCAGTGCACCCCAGCGATTGGTCTTGGAGCCTCTGTTGTTTGGGATATATGTTTCTGAGGTACAGGCCAAAACCAGTGGGCTATGGCTGACCAAGTTTGCAGATGACTGCAAGCTGGGTGCTGTTATCAATTCCCCTAGTGATGTGGACATCCTCCAAGAAGGTCTCACCCAAACAAATGACTGGTACCAGAAACCTGGCCTCAAAATGAATGCCAAGAAATGCATCATCATCCCCTTTGGGGAGAGTGGCATCCCCAGAAATTATCACATTAATAAGGTCTGAAGCACACAATCAGTTGTGAGGGACTTGGGCACTCAAGTTGATAGCAAACTGACTTTTGACCACCATACTGCCTCCATTGTATGGAAAGTTTTCTATATGGCTCACCTCATTAGTAAGGGTGTCTCATTCCACGGACAAGGTGGTCATAACATCCCTGTATTCTTCCCTTACAAGACCCATTACTGAGTACAATGCCCCTTTCAGCATGTACCTTACAACACATTCAGCAGCTGGAGAGACCACAAAGGTTCCTCACCAGGAGAATCCAGGGCCTCGAACATCTACCCTACACAGATAAGGTAAAGGCCCTGTCCTGCTACTCAGTCTCCTACAGACTCCTCAGAGGTGACCTCTGTCTGCCATACAAAGCAATCTCAGATTCCGCCTTGATGTGACCGCTACATATCTGCAAGTCAGGCTCCACTCGACTAACCCGCACATGCAACCTCAATCTGGTCTGTGACATCAACCGAACTTGTTGGCGGGACAGATTAGTGTCCCAGAGACTCCTCCTTTTGTGGAACAGACTCCCTTCTCCATGTTAAGCAGAGTACTTCATTAACCCTTTTTAAGAGCAACCTGGACAACTGGATGGGAAACAGAAAATACACCCTTAGGATTCCACCTATGTCCCTGCTGGACAGTGGCATCAGGTGTTGACTTGCTGGAACATGGGCTAAATTCTTGGCTAGGCTTGTAAGGGCTTCAGGGCCAACAGCCTAGTAACTACTTATGATCCTATAACTGATACTGACACCAAAAGTTGGGTTATACACCTGCAACATGTTGCTCCATTACTCACATAAAAACATTTCAGTGCATATCAATGAAAAGACCAAAGTGAAAAAAAATAAGTAAAGGGGGAAATATGTATGTACACTTTACTTATACTATATGTCTGAGGGACTAAATAAAATAAAATGACTGAAAAAACAGGTAAAATCGTGATCAAATGTTTACAATTTAGAAACACCCCTATCACAGTTCACTATTTTATTTATCTAAACATTTATTCAGCTATTTGTTTTACAATGGTGAAGTTTTAAAATTCACAGTGGATCACGCTAGACAAACTGCATAAAATACAACATGTTATATTGCTTTACACCACAAATTATTTGCAAACTAACAGAAATGAGAAACCATATATATTAAGATACAGATATTGAAAGTAGTCCTTGTATGTATTGGAAGAATAGCAGCATAAAATGGAGTTGAAATGGAAAGGAAGTGGCCATGGCAGTTAATTCAGCCAATAGGTATTATATTCACAAAAAAGGCAGGAACTTTGGAGATCACTGACAAAAAGTGCAAAGATTACAAGGTAGTTAGAAGAATTAAACAAAAAAATATGAGTTAATGATACAGATGCTGCTAGAAGACGTGAGTCACAAAGTGCAATGATACGCACCAAGACGTTGACAGTGCAGCTCATGCGGTTGTCTTTGTTCTCATCATGCATGTTCGTTCTGTAGTCAAGAAGGTTTTCCAAAAGGCTGCTGACCAAAAGTACAAATTTCTCACCAGGGCCAGAGAGATACATATGCTTCCTGCAGTGTTCTAACAATCTAGAAATCAAAACAAGGGGGAAATATACAGTTAATGCTCTCTGCCTTTTTTACTCGGTTACCATGTTTATTATATTTAATATTTAGATAAAAATAATGTATACTCTGGCTGTGCACATTATGACTATGTATTTTGGACTACACAGTTTACTGTGAGTAAGCACAAACTGGTAATTTAGTAATGGGCTGCTACAGAAGAGTATCTAACAAAATGATGACTGCACCAACAAAAGTGCAAAGATACAAAAGGAAAGAGTAGAACAAGATGAGACCAAGAAGAAATGCCTGCATGTAATGAAACAGAAACCTTGAAGGGTGTGAGGTATCACAGTATATTGTACCTGGACCTCCCAAGAAAGATGAGGCAAAGATAAAGTACAGTTTTGTACCTACCATAAATGTAGATGTCCGATAGGTATGCATCTGCAGTCAAAACAAATGGGTTGTCCTCCCTCAGGCAGCCCTTCGGTCGGCCAGATTCCAAAGTCTGGGTCTGGCCTCGGCTGATGTTGCACTTCACCCGACGTCATAGCTGCTGGGGTATAAAGGCATCAGCCGACGCCATTTTCCTCAGTGTTTCTTGCCCCAGATGCCAGGTGCCCTCTAGGAAGGCTAAATTTGGATAAATGCAGATAATTCCAAACAGTAGAAAGCAAAATATAAATACACATATACATACAAACAAATACACCATAATAGATTCCCCCAGCTAGCTAAAAGAGGGGTAAGTACCCTAGGAATACCACAGAGGGGAAGGAGGGTGGGTAATCCTGACTGCAGATGCATACCTATCGGACATCTACATTTATGGTAGGTACAAAACTGTACTATGTCCTTCAAGGATGCATCTGCAGTCATAACAAATGGGTAGAATACCATAGCCAAACTGGGGGAGGAGGCACTAAGATAATGATGGTGTAGTTAAGATCCCTTGTAAAACAGCAGTTGCAAAACCTGCTCGGGATCTGGAGTATAAAGGAAGATTATAATGCTTGGCAAATGTATGCACGGAGCTCCAGTAGCAGCTTCTAAAATGTCTTTGGTAGCCACTCCTCGTAGGAAAGCTGTAGTGGTGGCTGTAGCTCTTGTGGAGTGAGGCCTGATATTTTCAGGAGTTGTCTTTCCATGAAATGAGTAGCAGAATCGAATGCAATTTCCTATCCATTTTGAGATTGTCTGTTTTGAAATTGCTTTTCCTTGCACTCCTGTTGCATATGCTACCAGAAGCTGGTCAGTTTTTCTGCTGGCCTTGGTTCTGTCCAGATAGTAGCGCAGTTGTCTGTGTACATCCAAGGTGTGTAGTAGTTTTCCCCCCCTGTTCTGTGGGTTGGGGAAGAATGTAGGTAAATGTATGGCTTGGTTCAAGGATACCCTGGATACCACCTTTGGCATAAAAGTAGGATTGGTTCTCAGAGACACACTATCCTGATGGAAGATAAGGAAAGGCTGCACTGCCATTAATGCCTGTAACTCAGATACCCTTCTTGCTGAAGTGATTGCTAGCAGGAAGGCAGTTTTCCAAGATAAGAACTGTAAGTCTGCTGTTGCTGCTGGTTCAAAAGGGGGAAGTGTTAATTTTTCTAGCACAAAATTGAGATCCCATGCAGGCAAAGGTAGTTTCCTTGGAGGCTTTACATTTTTGATCCCTTTCAAAAATTGTCTGAGGAGAGGATGAGAGAAGACAGGAGGATCCATGTTGTACTCTGCTGAAATTGCTGATGCATGTATCTTAATGGAAGAATAGGACAGGCCATTGTGGAACAGTTCTGCTAAGTATTCCAGGATGTGTGCTAGGTTTGCTAGTGTGACATTTTCTCCCTTTTCTGCACTCCAAATGAGGAATCTTTTCCATTTGGCTGAATATGTTTTCCTTGTGGAGGGTCTGCGAGCCTCCAGGATAATGCCCTTAACCCTCTGAGATAAATCAAGATGGTTTTGTTTTATGCAATTTTCCAAGCAGTTAGCTGCAGTGTTTTTAAGTTTGGATGCAGGGTCTTGTAATTGTTCTGCGTTAGAAGTAAAGGACATAGAGGTAGATGCCATGAATGCGTCCGAGACATGCTTCTCAGTAGCGGGTACCAATGTTGCCTTGGCCAGTCTGGAGCTATCAGAATTACCTTTGGCTGTTCCTCTCTGATCTTCAGTAGAACTTTGTACATCAAAGGAAGAGGTGGAAAGGCATATACTGTCAGGTCCTTCCAGCTGAAAGAAAGGGAGTCCACCCTCCAGGCAAGTGGGTGGTATACTCTTGAGCAGAATTTCTTCAGTTGGTGGTTGTGTGGGGAGGCAAACAGGTCTATCTCTGGCATTCCCCATTTCTTTGTTATGGTTTTGAAAATATCTGGATGCAGCATCCATTCGTGAGCATCCGTGGCAGTCCTGCTTAAGCTGTCTGCTAGTGAATTCTCTTTTCCTGGTACAAATCTGGCCTGCAGTTGGATGTTGAGAATCAGGGCCAAGTTCCACAGGTCCACTGCCGTCCGGCATAGAGGGTATGAATGTGTGCCTCCCTGTTTGTTGATGTACCACATGACTGTGGTATTGTCCGTCCTTATCAGCAGGTGTCCTTGCTGGATGAATGGTCTGAATGCCTCGATTGCATGTTTCACTGCCAGCATCTCCTTTAGATTTATGTGTAGATTCAGCTGGTCTTGTGACCATAGGCCTTGGATACACTTGTCTTCCATGTGTGCCCCCCAGCCTAGGTCTGAGGCGTCCGTGGTGATGGTCTGCCTTGGATATGTGGTTTGTGGAAAGGCAATCCTCTGTTTATCTGACAGGCCTGAGCCCACCACAGGAATTCTTTTTTCAGACATGGAATGATTGGTATCTGGGCTTCTAGACTGTGTCTGTGTTGAGACCACACATTCCTTAGGTACCATTGTAACTTTCTCATATGCAGCCTGGCATGTGGGATCAATATTATGCAGGATGCCATGTAACCCAGGGCCTGCAGGACTTTCCTTGCAGTAAGCTGAGTTTGTCCTGTTAATGCCATGAAGTAGACTGGTAGTTGCTTTTGTTTTTCCTCTGAGAGAAAAGCCATCTGAGTTATTGTGTCCAGTTCTGCACCCAAAAATGTTATCCTTTGGGATGGCACTAGTCTTGATTTTTGTATGTTGACTGTGTATCCCAAGGCTTGCAGCAGTTGTATGACATTGGCCAAATCCTTTATTAATTTTGTCTTGTTGTCCGCTTGTATTAGGCAGTCGTCCAGGTATGGGTAGATTTGAATTCCCTGAAGCCTGCAATGAGCAATTACTGATGCCAGGCATTTCTTGAATACTCTGGGCGCAGTAGATAAGCCAAAGGGCAATGCTGAGAATTGATAATGCTTTGATCCTGCAAGAAATCTGAGGTGTCTTCTGCAATCTGGTCGTATAGGGACGTGCAGGTATGCCTCCTTGAGATCTAGAGTCACCAGCCAAGACTCCTTGCCCAACATGGGAAGAAGTTGCTGTAGGGTCAGCATTTTGAATTTTGGAACAATGAGGTATGTGTTCAGTGCGGACAAATCGAGAATAGGCCTCCATTGATTTTCTTTTCTTCGTACAAGGAATAGTCTGGAGTAAAATCCTTGACCTTGCTCCATAGATGGTACCTTTTCTATTGCTCTCATCCTTAGTAAACTGAGGATTTGTTTTAGAGACTCTGATTTCTGGCTTGGTGGAAGGTTTGGCATTCCTCTCTTTTTTGGTAGAGTGTGGAAGTGAAACCTGTAGCCCTTGTCTATTGTTTGTAAAGTCCATTTGTCTCCTGTAATACAATGCCAATTTCTTGAGAATAAGGCTAGCTTTCCGCCCAAGGGTGCTTCCAGTTGTTCCCTGGTAGGCGGAATCAGAGCCAAGTCATTGTGTCTGTCCTGTGGAAGTGGTTGCAGTCGCAGCTGTGGCGGCACTTCTTTGGTTGGCAGGTTGCCACTGACGACCCCTGTAGGCACCCCTAGATTGACCTCTGCCTCTTGGGCGTCTATTTCTGCCTCTCTGTGCTCTGGAGGTGTCTGGAAAGGACCAATTCTTTGAAGGCCAATTTCTGATAAACCTCGGAGGTTGGACCTGCAAAAAATCCTTGACTGTTTGGACAGATTTTGCTGTTTCTTCCACTTTCTTTAGAACCTCCTGTGCAGGGGAGCCAAACAAACTTTGTTTCTCCATAAAGGCATCCAGGAGTTTAGACTTAACATGGTCTGGTAAGGATTGTTCTTTTAACCAGGCATGCCTTCGAATCACTGCTCCAGTCATAGCTGATCTAAATGAAGCCTCCAGTGCATCATAGCCACATTTTAAGAAATGATTACTGACCTGCTGAGAATTGTGTACCAAATCCTGAAGGTACTTACGGTCTAAAGGTTCAGGAGAGGCCAGCTTTTTATTCAGCTGATCTAATAAAAATTTCTGGTACTGTATCATGTGAAATTGACAGTTTAAAGCCCTGGCAGAAAGAGTAGCAGATGTATAAACCTTTTTACCCCATCTCTCTAATGCTCTAGATTCTCTTTCAGATGGTAGTGGGTTTTTGGCAGAGGCAGCTGCAACACCTTTAGGGCCCTGTGAAATGGTTTCTGGGTCTGCAGCATGAGCCTTATACAAGTGGTAGTGAGAATCCGGGACCCTGTAGTATCTGTCAGGCTTTGCAGGGGCCGGGGGAAGAGAATCAGGGGCAGTACTGGCATCATTGTATGCATCATCAACAACTGATAGTACAGGTGGAATGGCTAAAGGCCTATGCTGTGGTAAGTGTAAAAAAGTCCTTAGCCTTTTCCTAGAATCAGAAAAATCCTGACCCTGCCATTGGAAGTGTTCCCTCATTGAGTGTAGGGTTTCCCCAAAAGAAAATTCTTCTGGAGGTGAGGCAGAAGGAATGGAGTCTTCTGCATCAGAATCCTCATAAGGTGAGTACGGGCCTTCCTGATGGTCCGATACATCTGAACCATCCGAGGAGTAGTCAGAGGACAGAGGTTCAGGGGGTTCAGTCCTAGGCCTCTTTTCAGGAGGGGGTTGTGAGGCCCTGTCTGGGTGAGGATGGGTTCCCCTGATCAGAGAAATAAGGTCCTCAGCATGGCTGAGAATCTGGGAACTTGAGGTAGGCCTGTGAGAGGGAGCTTTTGAAGGTAAGGCCTTGGAAAGTTTGGCTGCTTTAGCCCTGGAAAAGGCCTTGATAGACATAGAAGCAGGGGTCTAGCTGCCCCACGTGCAGGAGTAGAGATGTCCAGCGAAATAGTGTCAGACAACTCTTGTGTGCCTGCTACTTCAGCAGGAATTTCTGTAGCCGACTCAGCCATGGCCTGTGTGGCCTCGGTTATCGGAGGCATGCTTTCGGCCGAAGGGAGAACCGAGGTCTCGGTTTCAGCCGAAACCGAGACACTCGCGGTAGGCTTAACCGTGGTTTCAGCCGAAACCGCGGGCCGCGAGTGTCGGTCCTTTTCTTTGCGTTTTTTAGCTAAATGTGTAGTCGGAGTCTCCGACGGCATTTTATATGCAAAAGTGGAGCCAAAAAACACTTCTGCAAACTCCGACCGACGTCTAAGAGTCCGTCGGTTGAAGGAAGCACAGGCTAAACAAGCTGATACGTCGTGGTCTGGGCCTAAGCAAGGAAGGCAGTAAGAGTGGAAATCCTTATGAGGTATTTGTTTCCCACAAGTTAAACAATTATTTACTTTGTCTGACATCGGCTGAGGCAAGAAAGAGTCCCCAACGGGGTACTTAGCTTTTTAGAAGTCTTCGGTACGCTGAAATCTCTGGATCTGACCGACCGGCACTTGCGAACAGCTTCTGCTTCGGGCACCACGCGGCAAGAAAGACTGAGGAAAATGGCGTCGGCTGATGCCTTTATACCCCAGCAGCTATGACGTCGGGTGAAGTGCGACATCAGCCGAGGCCAGACCCAGACTTTGGAATCCGGCTGACCGAAGGGCTGCCTGAGGCAGGACAACCCATTTGTTATGACTGCAGATGCATCCTTGAAGGACATCAGCAATTAACTTCAAGAATGCATGACAAATCCTAGCAGGAAGGTAAAGCGAAGTAAAGCAGGACATGTAGGGAGACCAAGTGTTTATGCAATCTAGCTATCTAGCCAAATTGGAGGTCTTGCAATAGCTTCTGATTTCTGAGGAGGTGATTTCCATTTCTCTTAAATAACTACAATTAACAATGTACCCTTAAGAAACCTTAAAAAACTTCAGTAGCAGTCAGCATATTGTTTAACAACTTACAGCTACAAACTAGCTTAAATTTCCAACAAAGACCAGCAGACAGAGTTGGCTAATTGCTCCTTTATATGCTCTATGTGCCTTTCAAGTTCCATATTTTATGCATCCAGACACCTCAGCATACACATTTTCTAAGTGTTATACATAATCATTCAAAAAATGCATTTTTACAGGATTAATGTAGATAAAGAGACTTGTAGGCTGGAAATTAAAATACTTGAAATTTATTATAAAACACAGATTTAGATAAGCGCTTTCGAGGCAATCCTCTTCAGACCTTAATACAGAAATACATTTGCACACAAGGTTTAAATAAAACCAATAACCAATAAAAATTCTTTAAAAATCAGTGACGCAACCCTCTTTTTTCAAGAGAGGTTTTAAAGATACACTACTGTTAAGACCAGGTGATAAGTAAGCCTTAAAGTCCACTATCCACCTTAATTCAGCATATTCAGTTTCATTGTTAATATCACCTTCTCTAAGGCTCACATTCATTTTTTGCAAGACCAAGAATTTAAAATTGTGCTGATCACCACAGTCTAAGACATGCTTAGCTAATGCATTAGTAAGTTTGCTGTTCCTGATATCATTAAGATGTTCCATCACCCTTTCCTTCATAGTTCTATTGGTTTTACCAATATAGAATGCACTACAAAGATTGCACTTAGCAAAATACACAATGTTTTTGGAAGAACAATCTGCATAAAATAAAAATTTTACAGGTTTCTGATGCACAGGGTGCAAAATCATGCAGGTGGACCAAATGTTATTGCATATTCTGCAGTTTCTACATGGAAAAGTCCCTCTACGTTGTGAGACAAACCTGTCACATGTTTTATTCTGTTTATAGCAGAGTTTCTTTTTCAAATTCTTGTTATTTTTAAAACTAAAACTGGGTGTAGAACCAACAACCTGGCTAATCTTGGGGTCAGTAAGAAGAATGGACCAGTTTGTTTTAATGATGTCACGTCTTGTAGACATCATTGGAAAAAGTAAGACATATCCTATTGACAGGTAATGAGGAGACTTACTTATCTGGCGGTACATTCATTAAGTGCTCATCTGAGTAGTAAGGTTTGGTTTTGTGACTTTCATGCAAGTCTACTTCAACTATCACTCTATCACTACCAATAGAACTATGAAGGAAAGGGTGATGGAACATCTTAATGATATCAGGAACAGCAAATTTACTAATGCATTAGCTAAGCATGTCTTAGACTGTGGTGATCAGCACAATTTTAAATTCTTGGTCTTGCAAAAAATGAATGTGAGCCTTAGAGAAGGTGATATTAACAATGAAACTGAATATGCTGAATTAAGGTGGATAGTGGACTTTATAGGTTCATAGGTTCATACTAGGCTATCTGCCCGAGGGCATTTACAAGCCTAGCCCATAGTTTTGTGGCTTATGCCACCCCTTTAGTATGGGGAACTATACCCATTATTTTGCTGTGCCTCTGTTGAGCAGTGACACTGAGGTAATCCCTGGGGTATATCTGCGATCTCCCATCCATTGGTCAAGATTTCTCTTGAACAAGGCCAGCGAGGTGCTCTGCCTCACATATACCGGGATTTTATTCCACAGCATAGGAGTCTTTGGGTGATGAATCTATCCCTCCAGCACGTCCTATTAATAGCCGTGTCGAGGTTTAAGTCTCCGCCTTGTGGCTCTGACGGATCTAGATTTTTGAGGTGAAGCATATTCATCAGATCTGGGTTTGACATGGCCTTGTATGTTAGGCAAAGGTCACCTCTGAGCAAGCGGTGGCGACTGAATAGAGCTGGAGTTCTTTCAGTCGGGCAGCATAGGACAGATGTTTGAGACCCTTTATCCTTTTGGTGAGGAACTTTGTGGCCTCTCCAGCTGCTGCAAGTGTCGGGTCAGATACATTCCGAATGGGGCATTGTACTCAATCATTGGTCTGATGAGTGATGAGTATAGGGAGACTATGACCTCCCTTGATCTAGATGAGAATCCCTTCATGATAAGGTGGGCAATGTAGAAGGTCTTCCTAACTACTTTAGCTACATGGGTGTCGAATGACAGACTACTATCAACCTGGGTCCCCAGGTCCCTGATAACTTCTTCTGTGCTCAGTGGTTTGCCACCTATTTGGTAGCTAGGGGTAACCTTGTTTTTCCCGAAGGGTATGACTATGCATTTTTTGGCATTTAACTTTAGGCCATGGCTCTGGCACCAGTTATCCGTTTCTGTGAGACCCTTCTGAAGGATATCTGTGTCAGATGTGTTTTCTACTATGGCGCCCAGTTTGCAGTCATCTGCAAACTTTGTCAGCCATAACCCTCCTGTGTTTGCTTGTACTTCGGAAAAGTAGATGCCAAACAAGAGTGGGCCCAGGACTGAGCCCTGTGGTACACCACTTGTGACAGGCTTTGAGTCTGACATGGCGCCAGCAACTCTGACCCTGTGGGTTCTGTCACTCAGCCAGTTTGCAACCCATCTTGTGATGTATGGGTTAACATATAAGCTGATGAGTTTTTCAATGATACCCGAGTGAGGTATTGTATCGAAGGCCTTCGCCAGATCGAGGTAGGCTGTATGGACTGCCTTTCCCTCAACTTAAGGCTTACTTATCACCTAGTCTTAACAGTACTGTATCGTTAAAGCCTCTCTTGAAAAAAAGAGGGTTGCGTTACTGATTTTTAAAGAATTTTTATTGGTTTTATTTGAACCTTGTTTGCTAATTTATTTCTGTATTAAGGTCTGAAGAAGAGGATTGCCTCGAAAGCGCTTACCTAAATCTGTGTTTTGTAATAAATTTCAAGTATTTTAATTTCCAGCCTACAGGTCTCTATCTACAGTTATATTTTTGGGATCTTGGCTCCACCATCACTCTATTCTCTACAGTTATATTTACAGGATTACTGGTTATGTAATTGTGAGGTGGAGTTCAGGGATGAGTTAAGACAGGCACTGGGTGGCAGTGAAGAGTTACCAAATAGCTGGGTAACTAGCTAGTAAGGGAGACGGCTAGAAAGGTGCTTGGTATGACATCTGGACAGAGGAAGGACGACAAGGAGACATGTTAGTGGAATGAGGAAGTACAGGAGAGTATACAGAGAAAGAGGTTGGCAAAGAAGAAGTGGGACTGTCAGACAGTTGAAGAAAGTAGACAGGAGTATAACGAGATGAGATGCATGGCAAAGAGAGAGGTGGCGAAGGCTAAGGATAAGGCATATGAAGAGTTACATGAAAGGTTGGACACCAAGGAGGGAGAAAAGGACCTGTATTGATTGGCTAGACAGAGAGACAGAGCCAGGAAAGATGTGCAGCAGGTAAAGGTGATAAAGGATAATGAGGGAAACATGCTCACAAGCAAGGAGAGTGTATTGAGGAGATGGAAAGAGTACTTTGAGGAGTTGATGAATGAAGAGAATGAGAGGGAGAGAAGGTTGGATGATGTGGGAATAGTGAATCATGAAGTACAATGGATTAGCTAAGAGGAAGTGAGGACAGCTATGAAGAGGATGAAGAATGGAAAGGCTGTTGGCCCAGATGACATACCTGCGGAAGCATGGAGGTATTTAGGTGAAATGGCAGTGGAGTTTTTAACCAGATTGTTTAATGAAATCTTGGAAAGTGAGAGGATGCCTGAGGAATGGAGAAAAAGTGTTTTGGTACCAATTTTTAAGAATAAGGGTGATGTGCAGAGCTGTAGTAGCTACAGAGGGATTAAACTGATCAGTCACAGCATGAAGTTATGGGAAAGAGTAGTGGAAGCTAGGTTAAGAAGGGACGTGATGATTAGTGATCAGCAGTATGGTTTCATGTCGGGAAAGAGCACTACAGATGCGGTGTTTGCTCGGAGAGTGTTGATGGAGAAGTACAGAGAAGGTCAGAAGGAGTTGCATTGTATTTTTGTAGACTTAGAGAAAGCATGACAGGGTGCCTAGAGAGTTGTTGTGGTATTGTATGAGGAAGTCGGGAGTGTCAGAGAAGTATGTAAGAGTGGAACAGGATATGTACGAGGGTAGTCTGACAGAGGTCAGGTCTGCAGTGGGTGACGGATGCGTTTAAAGTGGAGGTGGGATTACATCAAGAATCAGCTGTGAGCCCTTTCTTATTTGCAATGGTGATGGACAGGTTGACAGACAAGATCAGACAGGAATCCCCGTGGACTATGATGTTTGCAGATGACATTGTGATCTGTAGTGACAGTAGGGAACAGGTGGAGACGACCCTGGAGAGATGGAGATATGCTCTAGAGAGAAGAGCAACGAAGGTCAGCAGGACTGAGACAGAATATGTGTCTGTGAATGAGAGGGAGGATACAGGAATTGTGAGAATGCAAGGAGTAGAGGTGGCGAAGGTGGATGAGTTTAAATACTTGGGATCAATAGTTCAGAGTAATGGTGAGTGTGGAAGAGAAGTGAAGAAGGGAGTACAGGCAGGATGGAGTGGGTGGAGAAGAGTGTCAGGACTGATTTGTGACAGATGAGTACCAGTAAGAGTGAAAGGGAAGGTCCACAAGAGGGTAGTCAGACCAGCTATGTTATGTGGGTTGGAGACAGTCGCACTGACAAAAAGGCAGGAGTTTGAGCTGGATGTGGCAGAGTTAAAGATGTTAGGATTTGCACTGGGTGTGATAAGGGTGGACAGGATTAGGAATAAGTATATTAGAGGGTCAGCCCTAGTTGGAAGGTTTGTAGACAAAGCCAGAGAGGCAAGATTACATTGGTTTGGACATGTGCTAAGGAGGGATGCTGAGTATATTGGGAAAATGATGCTAAGGATGAAGCTACCAGGTAACAGGAAAAGTGGAAAGCCTAAGATAAGGTTTATGGATGTGGTGAGAGAGGACATGCAGGTGGTTGGTGTGGCAGAGCAAGATGCAGAGGACAGGAAGAAATGGAAACAGATGATCCGCTGTGGTGACCCTTAACGGGAACAGCCGAACGATGACGATGATGACAGGATTACTGGTTATGTGACATTAAATGGTAGGCCGCTTGCAAAACAGACCTGAAACTCAGCTTCTTACTGCAAGAAATAATTAAGCAGTGGTGATTTGGTGAAGAAAGCTCTAAAAACATGCTCCCACCCTCCAAAGGAAATCAAGTCCACAATTAGAGATGTTTTGTAGGAACTAAATCCATCCTCAAAATCTTGGTGAGTACCCTTTATGTGGTAGACCATATTTTGACAGACTCTCACCAAGAGGACACAGACATACAAGACAGTGTTTTATATACCATGGAGAGAAAAAAAAGATGGTGTGCACAGATCCAGGGATAAAAAGTGCCCACTCCTGGCATAATGGTGCCACATCTAGAAAAAAGGCAATGTAGAATCCACAGAACATGCAAACATTCCTACCACAGGGCTAGGAAAAGGGAGAGCCCCCCCCCCCCCCCCAAGCAGTAAAAAGATATAGTAGTCAACAAAAAAAATACAAATTGATTGGCCAAGCAAGAAGCAAAGTAGCAATAAAGAGGACTGTTGAGGATAAGGAAGAGATTATGTATTGCTACAATTACAAAAACATAACTTCCAGACAGAAGACTCACAGCAAGCGTAACAGAAAAATTAGAGGAAAGAAGAATACTTGCAAAACAAATCAAGAGATCAGAACAAAACATTACTTAGATGATGAAACACTGGACCACCTGGAAAAGGAAGCAAGAGAGGAAGTCAGACATGATGAAGAACAAAAGAATGAAAGTTATGTATTTGCCATAATGATAAAACTATGTTCGTTTCCATCCTGTTCCATGTATGGGCCATTTCCAAGGACTTCAGCCTCCATGCTCTGCCTCCTATATCCTTAGTACCTTGCTCTATATAGAATTACCTTGCATGAAGTTTGCTCCTCCAAAAAATTTCAACTAACTCTAAAATCCTGACACAAAGGAACAAAAAAGAAAGAGGATAAAAAAAGCCTTAATGAATCAGTCACCCAATGTCCACAAAAAACACAATACCAGAAGGGACCACATGGGAGGAATGGTTGAACTGGATGAACACCGACAACACAGACTTGTCGTTATGGTAACTACATAACTTTCAGATCCAATGTTACCTTTTCCATTCAGATTCAATCTGTGGGACAGAGCACCCGCCATGTGTCACCCCAGGGAGGTTCTATGAAAACACATTCCATAATACAGTGAACCAAAGGAGGCCCTACACTTACACTCAATATCCAGTTTGTAATGAGAGACAAAGGTGTGGACTCACCCAAGTAGGTGGAGTATGACAGTCATCAACAGCAGCTCTCAAGAAGAAAGCTCTGGGGGTAGCCAAAACTCTAGTACAGTGACCCTTTGGTTTGCAAGGTAAAACCTTCCCTTTCAAAATATATGCAAATAAAAAGCAATCAAAGTCATGAAGATAAAGTGGATTCAAACACTTGCTTTCCCAACTGGGCCTCTGAAAAGGAAACAAACAATTGTTTAGACTTCCTGAAGGACATGGTTCTAGGGCACTGGGTGACTGTCTGTCTAAATAAAACCTCAGTTGTCTGTGAACATCAAGACAATGCAGCAAATATATCCTGTGTTTGAATAACTGGGGAGAAACGCTGGCAAGTGAACAGCCTGATTGAAATAGTTTCAGATATGATATCCTGTCTTGATTAAAAAACAGATATGGTAGCACCAAGGATAAAGCTTGCAGCTCTGACTCATGCCTGGCCAAAGCTAACAGCCATCAGGAAGAATGTCTTCCAAGACAATAACTTCAACAGAACAGTTTTTGAGGGCTCAAAAGGAGGTCCTGCAAGGACATGAAGCATAAGAGGTAAATCATAAGGAGTGACAGGATCCCAGAAAGGGGGGGGGGGGGGTCACAAAAAAAAGGCTCCTCTGAGAAAAACCTCTGAAATTTTCAATGCCACCACAGGTGTATTATTTCTGCCAAAGTGAATGTTGAAATAGCCGCTAAATGCACTTTAATAGTGGAATAACTAGATCCCAAATGGAACAGGTTAGTAAGGATATCAAAGGTAGCCACCAAAGGCACTGAAAAGGGATCCAGATTTTAGAAGAAGCCCAAAAGGAAAAGCATCTCCACCTGCTAACGTAGATTTTGTATGTAAATAACTTCTGAGACGAGGACAAAATATGAATTCTCTCCGAAAGCACAGGACCTCTGGCAATCAGGGGAAATGGAGTGTCTGAACGTTGGGAGGGTCCAAGCCCGCTGGATATGAGATCAGATCCAGAACAGGATCCAGCACCCAAGAAGGGTACCTCAGAAGAGAGGGGGACCACAGCTGATGAGGCCACATGGGGGCAATATGGAACACAGTTGCTCTGCAAAGGCAACCTTCTACAAGAACTTTAATATCAGAGGAGGAGGATGAGAAGCATACAGGCAAACCATACCTCTTAGCCCAAGAAATATGGACAAAGCTCGACTTAATGGAGGAACAAAGGCCCAGAACTAGGGAAATATTTTAAATATTGCTCTTACAAACTTACAAAGTAGCTAGAACAGGGTTTGTGTTAAAATGCATTTTCTAAACGATATAAAGTCTGAAACTCAAATGCATGTCATTATTTAGTGATTTCTTTCCTCAACTCATCTCAGTGATTTGCCAGAAAACCACAAATTTTCTAAGGAACAGTCAGAAATTTTGAGGCAAAAATCTGGACAGTCTGCAAAACTTTTGACAGCTGAGAGGTATGCAGGCAACCATGGGGCTACACATACAGGTCCCTGGGTGACTGTCTCTGTGGAGGAACTAAGGCGTAATAACTACTGCACTTGGTGTTGGATGTGGAAGCAGGCAGACTGCAACACTGAATGCCTCAGTGCTGGAAGATCTAAGTTGTTACCCTCAGATTTAGGGACACTCATGAGAAAGAAGGATGTTCCTGCTCAGGCAATCCACTAAACTGTTGAATTTCCCCTGGATGTATATTGCTACCAGCAACTGCTGGATGAAATTGCCCACTGACAAACCCTCATGGACTCCAAAGGGTACGATTGAGCCCCCCCCCCCCCCATTTGTTCAGATACAAAACACCAGACATATTGTCTGCCTACACTGAAATAATTTGGGAGAAATTCCTGAAAGGTCTGCAATGTACGGAGGACTGTTCTCACCTCCAAGATGCTGATTTAAAGACTAGCCTCAAGCGCAGACCAGGTCCCTAGGACTGTCCTCCCTTTGAAGTGCCCCCACCCCAGAAGGAAGGAGTCCATTGTGACCTCACCTGGGGGGAAGGGACAAAAGGTCTCCCAGCTGACACTAGGGGAGACTCCAACCACCAACTGATTTGACTTTGACAGATTTCCAAAAACATAACAGGAACATCAACAGAATGGGTTAAGTAAGACCAATGCATCACTAGTGTCCATGCAGCAGCCTCATATGGTACCTCATTAAGGTGGGCTAAGCAGGCTACTGCACACCCATGTGACCAGAGTCCATGAGACAGTAAGAAACTGGCAAGAGTACCAATGGCAGACGCAGCGCACCAGAAGTTTTGCACACACAGAGCTAGATGTTTTGCAATCTGATATTCTGTGTTAAAGTGGCAGCCTATGAACTAAAAAGTCTGAACTGGTAGAAGGCTGGATTTTTGATTGTTTACAGTGATTCCCAATGAAAGGCACAACTGCATTAAGAAATCCCTGGCCCTGACAAAAGATGCCCTTATGGAGGCAATGAAACGCCAATCGTCCAGGTAAGGAAAGTTCTACAAACCTGCAGCCTAAGCCAAGCTGCCATGACTGCTATGCACTTGGTGAACATCTTGGGTAGTGGTAAGATCAAAGGATAGTTCTCAGAACTAATAATGATTGGCTCCCAGCTAAAACACACATCTCCAGGACCACCTCACTATCTTTATATGATGGTAAGTGGCCTTAAGGTCAACTGAGCATGTCCAGTCATCCTTCCTCAAAAGAGGTAAAATGGATTGCATCGTGACAATCCAGAACTTGGTCTGTTTGACAAAGTGATTAATTTGTTGTCTTGAGGTCCTTTTGTTCTTTGGAACCAAAGAGAACCTGGACTAGACCCCAGATCTGCACTGGTCTGGCAGGTCCTCTTGGATGACTCGATTTACTAACAGCTTTTGGATTTGGACAGCTACCTCCTTTCTCTGATGGGGTGATGCATCTGGAAGGTGCTTGGTATTTTCTTTTGGCAGAAATAAAGATGGAATTGTGTAGACTCTGCATATGACAACACCCATGGATTCGAGGTAAGTGCATCCCAAGCTTCCAGGTATATAGACCCAAGTGACCCCTGACTGCCTCCAGAGCAGGACAGTCAGGCTACACTTAAGGAACACTGGAAAGGGCTTGCACAAAAGACTCTATGGAAGCCCTGGCTATGTAGACCACCTCTACTGTGCAGGAGGTATCCATTCTGGTTACCCCCACCACCACAAGAGGAAATCTTTGCAGAAGCATCCCGAAAAGACTGCTGTGCTTTTCTAAAGAAGAAATGTTGCCCTCCTCCTTTCTGGTTCCTCAAGAAGGTATACAGAGGGGTGGCAAAATGCACTCCAATGGCAGACATCTTTCCATCTTGCTCGCTTCTGGTAAACGTTAGGCACAAAGAGTGAAGAGCCATCAAATGAGGTGTTAAGGGATGCCTTGAAGCAGTCCGCAAAGTTGAACAATCTCATCCACGAATGGCAATGCCAGCAGCAGCAGCCTGGGATATTCCATTGGCCGTGTTGAAGTGCAGACACGTGGACATATTAGAAATAGACTGCAATATGGACAACTTCATCTTGAGAGTCTTCTGAGACTCTGGAGTCTGTTGTGACTTAATCACTCGACACTTCAGACAAGATGTCCTGTTGAAGCCTTGTCAAGTGAGCCAGGTAATTTAAAGCTCACAGTGTAAAGGTGGCTGATGAGTAGGAGTGCTTCCCTAACCAATCCAGGAGCCTAGAACTCCCTATGGGGGGGGGGGTGGACAGATGAACAAACTCACTTCCAAGATGTCCTTCTTGATGGCTGATGCCACCACAACAGCAAGAGCAGCAGGACCCTTACTCCAATGCTATCGGGTCCTTGGGAGTAGCAAAAACCTTACTGGGTTTTTAGCTATCAGTTCCACCATATCGGGATCCCTCCAGGCCCTCCGAGACACTAAGACAATAAGTGCATCAAGAGGGAAAACAACCCAGGACAGGGATGGGCCTACCACAAATATGTCCAAAAACAGAAAACTCCTCTGGAGATGGGGCTATGGGTTTCCAGCCCCCAAACTGGTGAAACAACTCCATAAGATCATCAAGAGAAGCATCTTCGAAGGGGAAATTTTGGGAACCTCTCTCCTGCCATGAGGTCAATATCCTCAGTGAGGGATTCCTCTGTGGAAATCAGGTGCTTCCTCTTGCATTGTCTCTTGCCATGCGGACATCCAGGGAAGAAGTGAAAGAGGCAAGGGCCTCCTGTCCTGAGGTGAAAGGTAGACTGAAGGCCCATTGAAGTTGGCTGTCCCAGAGCAAGCTGGTGCAAATCTACAGGCACAGGCGACAAGTGGGGGGGGGGGTTAGCTGACACCAACTACTCTGTATCTAGACAGGAGAACATCCTTTGTACCTCTTTGAAGGCAGAGACTGAAGCAATCCACCCGGAGTCCAGAGTCCACACCCCTGGGAACTGACGGCTCCAAGGACATGCCAGACTCCAGAGGCACTCCCGCCTTCCCCAATGCTGAGATCAGTGCCAAGCTACCAAGTGGGATGAATGACTCTGAGACTCGAAGCACTGACCATGACCCAAAAACCCTAGCCCTGAATGTTCGGCTCTAAAACCAAGGCAAGAGTGGGAGCTTAAATTGGTCAGGCCATCCAACCCAACCCCAAAAGTGGTACAACAACTAGCTCTGGGAACCCATGGAACCACAAGCCGTGATGGAGAAAACAAGTTAGTCAGAGCCGAAGCCTCGGGTTAAGGACCCAATACAGATGGAATTAGGCCTAACTGCATCTGAGCCTACAGAAAAGACCACATCAGCTACTCCAAATTGGTGGGTGTAATACTCCTGACCAACTAGACCACGGAGACAAACAGGCTACAGATGAGGGCTTAGAGGCCTGCCTGCTTAAAGGCTCTGAGGACTGGGCCTGAACTGGAGATGATTGGAACCATGGTGGAGATGGCAAAGACTTTGGAGGAAACTCCCAAGGGAAAGAGGGTGAAAAAGAGGAATGGCTCATTCTTGAGGGCACACCCCTTTTGATAGAAAGGGGTTAGGGATGTTGAGCATCAGGGAAGGGGCCTTCCCACAGTTGACACTACTGGAGAATGGGTATGAGTCGCTGGATCAGAAGATGGCTCTGAGATAGCTGGAGGAGCCAAAGATTTTTGGAACTTCAGATCCAGCTGGCTACAACTGGGGGAATCCATGTGCTTGCAATCTCCCTACCACAGTCTGGGGTTCTTAGACTCCTCCTTCCTACCCCGATTACTTTTAGCAGCCTTACTAGGCGGAGGAGGAGGAAGCATCTTCAGTGGGTACCACTCACTTCTTAAATCCTTTATCTGTATCTATAAATACACAGGTCAAAACATCACACACTAGAAAAACTACCTACTTACGTAACATATGAATTACCTTACAAATACTGAAACTACTACTACTAACACTATTAACTACAGAAAAAATTACAGCTATATATTTCTCACACAAAAAGGTGAAAAAAAAGCTCACGAACGACTAATAAGATGAACCTACACTACCTACGGGAAGAAACAAACTTACAAATACACACCATCTATACTTAGAAAAACAAGGGTAAAGGAATAGTTGAAGAGAAGTGCTCGAAGGCACACAAAAAAGAATAAACCCAGTGAAGCTCGAAATCTAGCCACTATCCTGGAAGGTGGCAAATGAGATATGGGTTAACTTTATACAGAGCAAGGAACTGTGAAGTAGAGGGGGTGGAGCTTGCGGTTGAAGTCTTTGGAAATGGCCAGTTTTGACTCTGATAATCCAGAAATCGAATCCCAATGGAAAAGACATCAGATCACTGGTGATTGCAAGTTACAAAAAAGAAACGTGAATATGGAAAATTAAAAAAAGATCTGATGTGATATATTTATTCAAAGAAGAAAGCCAAACTAATCAATATGAAGAATGCAGCACCAAAAATATTTGAATAAGAATACAGATGAAGACGGTCAGATATACTTCCATGATATAAAAAAAATAAAATAAAAAAAAATTCACGAAGGTGGACTGTAAGGGAAAAATGTAGTTCAGAGAAACAGATATTATGCAAATAGAAAATTAAATGACAGACACGAATTTAGTGCTGAAGCTCCGACACAGGTAATATCGCTACATAATCTGACCAATAAATTCTCATATACAGGAGCAGCAAATGGGAGCAGAATTAGAACTGCTACAAATCCACAAACCTAAAACGAAGAAAGGATGTATTCTCTATAGCTATAAACCTTTCAAGGCCTGGAACAAACACCCACTAGAGATCAGGTCACTCAAGCAACTTTAGTCAATTAAGCTACCCACTAAAGAATACCTGTTAAGCCAATGGACCTGCCTCTGTACCCACCCCTCTAAAACAGCACATCAACCCTAACTGCACACCACTATCTGTTCCCAACCTATGTAGCTTTCTCTATAACTCTCTAGACCTTGCCTCACATTAATTTCTCTATCCTAAGCACATTACATACATTAGTGATATAACCAAGCACGGAGGAGAGAACACAGCTAGGAACTATGTAAAAATATTTCTAAGGCACATATAGAATCCAACGAACTTCAAATTAAAAATACGAATTTTTATTGATTAGAGTAAGCGCTTTCACCTATTAGGCTTCTTCAGACTCACACAATACATCACTTCATCTGATTTAAATAACTTCTTAGGCGGGAAATCTAATGATTCCATCTAAATCAAAATCAATTACTGCTGACATTCGATACAATTAATAAAAAATTAATAAAAACCATATAACATCATAAAATAAATATGAAACCTAGAAAGTATTCCTAGGATGTGTGCAATGTATAACACTATTTAAAAACTATTTAAAAACTATTTAAAAGCTATGCAGGAACAAAAGCAAAACAATGCACATTAAAAATGGAGGTGGAAAAAAAGTATAATACATAAATATAAAACAGAGAATGTTGACACAAAATGGAGAACAACATTGGAATTAATATAAAAACATTATTGCAATGTCTTGTTTTTGGTTTTAATAGTTTCCAAACAGTGTTCATATCTTGTATATACCTCAGCATTAGCTTTAAGGTCTTGCATTTAACATACTATTTTGTATGTGACCATTAATTCCAATGTTGTTCTCCATTTTGTGTCAACATTCTCTGTTTTATATTTATGTATTATACTTTTTTTCCACCTCCATTTTTAATGTGCATTGTTTTGCTTTTGTTCCTGCATAGTTTTTAAATAGTTTCTAATAGTGTTATACATTGCACACATCCTAGGAATACTTTCTAGGTTTCATATTTATTTTATGATGTTATATGGTTTTTATTAATTTTTTATTAATTGTATCGAATGTCAGCAAGAATTGATTTTGATTTAGATGGAATCATTAGATTTCCCGCCTAAGAAGTTATTTAAATCAGATGAAGTGATGTATTGTGTGAGTCTGAAGAAGCCTAATAGGTAAAAGCGCTTACTCTAATCAATAAAAATTCGTATTTTTAATTTGAAGTTCGTTGGATTCTATATGTGCCTTTGAAATATTTTTACATAGTTCCTAGCTGTGTTCTCTCCTCCGTGCTTGGTTATATCACTATTGTTATTACGTTGTTCGCATTAGGAGGAGCGTTTACTCCACGTTATATATTTATCCTTTACATTACATACATTCTTATCTGCATAATGTAAGATTTTACATCTGGTGAAAAAACTATTTAATCCTTCTGAATGATGTAGGATTCTAAACCTGACAGACAATGATTAGTTTACTGTAGTAAATCCTTGTTTTTCATGTATATGTTGCTTTGAATATTTTCTGTAAACCAGTTGTTGACTGTTTACTTACTTTCGTAAATGATAATCTGTAGAACATGCGGAGCTTTTCTCCCCGGGACTCTGCAGAAAAAGGGCTACTTAGCTCAGTCGGACAAACCAGGTCAACAAATGTAAAATAAATAAATACACTGCAGAGTGATGTTCTGGGACCTTCTGTTGAACACACACGTGAATGTTCAGTTAAAACTTCACAACAAGGGAAGCAGCAGTAAAAAGTCAAAACTCTGACAAAGGCAATATTGCAACATGACAAGCCAATGAGGCCCCATATGAAAGAGCAGCATACGCAGCAGATAGCTCCAGAGGAGTACATGCAAGGAAATGTTTTGGAATCTTCTGGAGGAGGCTTGCATGAAAGTCCCGTTAGAACTACACAGCATCCATCTTGTCCCATTTGTTGAACCAGATGAAAATCAGATGCCTGATTTGACCTCGGCACCAAATCTGATGTTTCCACAGTTCCAGGGCTCTGATTCATCCCCTAAACACAATTCCCTGAACTCCAATCCAATACTTCAGATCGAGTTTGCCTGATCTCAAAGTGTTCAGACCTATTTGAAAAAACTGCGGAGACCCAAAATCCAAAACTGAAAGGGGAATCAGAGAAAAAAGAAGGACCAAGGTTGTGAGACAGTGCTGGTCACAGACAGGGTACGCTGTGGCAACCACTCAATCATCTTGAAGTTATGCATAAATGGCAAGGGGGGCTGGCAGTAGGGGAGGTTGAACCAGGCAGAAACCAGTCAACATGGATCTATCATTATGGTAATACATAACTTTATGATCCAATGTAATCTATTATTATCTGATTCAACATATGGGACAGATTCCCAAGTTGTCTTTCTAAGTGGTATCAAGGAAGGACTGAGAATGGTGGAGCAAATGAAGAACAAGATCTGGATTGCACATCCAACTTATAATTAGTAACAAAGGTATGCACAGTGGAACAAGTTGCTGCTGCGCAAATGTCATCAATGGGCAGCCTCTTAGAAAAGGCTGTTGAGGTAGCTACTGTTCTTGTAGAATGAGCCTTGGGTTTGGACAGTAAATTTAAACTCATCTTAACATAAAGTAAATACAGTTTGACAGCCATCTGAACAGTGTAACCTTCATAACAGCTCCTTCAACTCTAGCTTCTGAGAAAGCAATAAAAAGCTGATCAGATTTTCTGAATTGTTTTGGGCGATGAAGATAGAATCGGAGTTGACGAACATTTTAGCATGTGCAGAATGTATTCTTCTTTGTTAGAAAATCTGGGAAAGAACACTGATAAATCTATGGAATGGTTTAAGTAATTTAAGCATACCACCTTTGTACGGAAAGATGCATTAATTCGGAGAGTAACCCCACCCTTATAGAAAACCAAATAAAGAGGTTTACATGAGAGTGCTTGAAGTTCTGAAATCCATCTGGCAGAAGTGACTACTGCATAGAAAATTGTTTTCCAACTCAAAAATTTGATATCTATCACGGCTGCAGGTTCAAGAAGAGGTTGGGTCAGAGGTTGTAGCACAAAAGTAATATCCCATGGAGGGATTGGGTCTCTAGTGGGAGGAATGCAACAGAAAAGTTCCTTTAAAAAAGCCTTTTTGAGATTTTTTGAGGAGGCCACAGAAGCATAATTTTGTCCAGTATGAAAATTGGATTTTGCTGGCATTTGAACTTTGATGATAAAACAGCTACAACTTTGTCAAGAGTTCAGTTAATTCCAAAACAGATGGTATGGGAGGAGAGAAAGGATCCAAGCCTTTGGCTATTGCCAAAAAGAAAACGTTTTCCATTTACTGTTATAAACCTTTTTTGAAGCATGTTTCTGGCAATTTGATATGATGTCAAGCAATCCTATTGGGAAGCCTGGTGTCTCTGGCTATTATCAAAATTGGAGGAACCAAGTGGTTAGTTTTATGTTAGTCTGATCCAGTGGAGGCAATATGAACAGGTCTGGATACTGACTCAGCATCACGGAGGATGTACTAGGAGAGGCCATAGAAAGGGGAACATTTGTCAGGACAGCCTTTTACTGCCTATCTTACTGAATGAATTTGTTCATGAGGTGTAAGGGGAGAAAGACATACAGATATATATATATATATATATACACACACACACACACACACATATATATATATATATATATATACACACATATATAGATACATATATATTGCTCCTGTGGAAAGATTGGGGCAAATTAACTGCTGCACTTGCTGCTGAGATAGGAAGGGAAAAGGTCACAATAAGGTTGGCCCCAGTGGCTGAAAATCAAAGTTGCCACCATTGGATTGAGGGACCACTTTTAAGGAGTTAGGACAGTCCCTGCTCTACTTGTCCACTAGGACACTGGAACACCATTGAAAGGCCCACGTTGTCTGTCTGTATGGAGGTTACAACCTTAGGGAGGATATCCTCAAAAGGCTGCAATGCTAGAAGGAACACCCACAGCTACAAGACACTGATTTAAAGACTGGCCTCTAAACTGGACTATGTACCTTGGATCATTCTCCCCCCCAACGGGATGCATCCGTGGTCACTACTGCTATTGGTGGGTCTGAATGAAAAGACCTCCCTTCTGTTACTGAAGGGGATTTAATCCACCACTCGATGTGCTGTCTGCAAACTCTTGCGAGTCAAATATTGGTGTGTAGAGGGTGGAACTTCTGAGACCACAGAAAGTACAGTTTTGTACCTACCATAAATGTAGATGTTCGAGTGCTAATACAGCTGCAGTCATAACAGATGGGTTCTCCTGCCATCAGGCGGGTCCTCGGTTGGCCGAATTCCAAAGTCTAGGTCCGGCGTCGGCTGTCGTCGCCTCTTCCCTGACGTCAGTGCGACAGGGGTATAAAAGAACCAGCCAACGCCATTTTCTTAAAAGAAGGCAATACATAAAATTATGTAATTAATGCAATGCAATATAATCAAAGACCAGTAGTTGCAAGCAAATACACCATAAAAGAAGACCCCTAGAGGGGAAGGAGGGAGGGAAACCTGGACTGCAGCTGTATTAGCACTCGAACATCTACATTTATGGTAGGTACAAAACTGTACTATGCTCATCGTGCATACAGCTGCAGTCATAACAGATGGGTAGAATCCCAAAGCTAAGAAAGGGGTGGTAGGCACTAGGTGGAGCTAGGAGGAGCCAAAATGCCCTGCAAGACTGCAGTGGCAAAGCCTGCTCTAGATTTGGAGTATAATGGTAGGTTGTAGTGCTTAGAGAAGGTATGCACAGAACTCCAAGTGGCTGCTTCTAAAATATCCTTGGTAGGAACTCCTCTGAGGAAGGCTGCAGAGGTGGCTGTGGCCCTGGTAGAATGAGTTCTAATTCCTGTAGGTACAGTTTTGTCATGAAAGGAATAGCAAAAGCGTATGCAGTGGGCTATCCATTTTGAGATGGTCTGTTTGGATATTGACTTTCCTTGAGCTCCTACCGCATAGGCCACAAAAAGCTGTTGTGATTTTCTGAAAGGTTTTGTTCTGTCCAAATAATAACACAGTTGTCTGTGGATGTCCAAGGAATGCAGTAATCTCTCCCCTTTGTTTTGAGGATTAGGATAAAAAGTAGGTAAATGTATGGCCTGATTTAAAGCTACCCTGGATACCACCTTAGGCATAAAGGACGGGTTGGTACGTAATGAAACTCTGTCCTGATGGAAGATGATAAAAGGCTGGACAGCCATAAGAGCCTGTAGTTCTGAAACTCTATGAGCTGAAGTGATAGCCAGTAGAAAAGCTGTTTTCCAGGACAAATATTGTAAATCTGATGAGGCAGCTGGTTCAAAAGGAGGCAAAGTCAGTTTTTCCAGAATGAAATTAAGATCCCAAGCAGGTATTGGTTGTTTCCTTGGAGGTCTTAAATTCTTAACCCCTCTGAGGAACTGCCTTAATAGAGGGTGAGAGAATAAAGGTGGATCAGTGTTGTATTCTGCAGAAATGGCTGAGGCATGGATTTTGATGGAGGAGAACGAAAGTCCACTGCTTAGCAGTTCAGCCAAATATTGTAGTATTTGAGGTAAATTCAGTTTTCCAGGGCACTGGCCCTTTTTCTCATTCCAAACACAAAAACGTTTCCATTTTGCAGAGTAAGCTTTTCTAGTTGATGGCCTTCTGGCCTCCAAAATGACATCCTGCACCTCCTTGGAGAGCAGGGTCTGCTGCGATGCTAAGGAATCTTCCATGCGGCTAGGTTGAGTGTTTTCAGCTGACTGTGAAGAGTTTTGAAGCTGTGCTGAGTCAGAAGAAGAGGCATTAGAGGCAGGGTCCATGGTGGGGAATGCGTCAGGCTCCTCAGGAGTGGGTACCAGTGTTGCCTTGGCCAGTCCGGAGCAATGAGGATCATCTGTGGTCTGGCTGCTCTGGTCTTCAATAGGACTTTGGGCAGCAGAGGAAGAAGTGGAAAGGCATAAACTGTCATGGATGTCCAACTGAAAGAGAGAGCGTCCACTCTCCAGGCCTTTGGATGGAAGATCCTTGAGCAGAATTTTGCCAATTGATGATTTTTGTGGGAGGCAAAGAGATCTATGTCTGGCCTTCTCCATTCTTGGATTATTTCTGTAAAAACTTTTGGATGCAACTTCCATTCGTGTGGATCTGTCATATTCCTGCTTAGGTTGTCTGCCAGCGTGTTTTCCTTGCCTGGCAAGTACTGTGCTTGTAGTTCCATTTGTAAGTCCATGGCCATGTTCCAAAGTGACATGGCCAGTCTGCATAGGGGATAAGAATGTGTTCCTCCCTGCTTGTTTATGTACCACATAACTGTGGTGTTGTCTGTTCTTATCAATAGCTGACCTGGTTGTAGAAGGTCCTTGAAAGCTGTAATAGCATTTATCACTGCTAGCATTTCTTTCTGATTGATGTGAAGGTACTTTTCTTTGTGGGTCCATTTGCCCTGAATGCACCGGTCTGTCAAGTGCGCCCCCCAGACGTAGTCCGAGGTGTCTGTTGTGATGACTTGATTTGCTTGAGACTTGCTGAATGGAAGACCTGTGTTTATTTGGCATGCTTGAGCCCACCACAGAAATTCCTTTTGCAGACATGGAATTAGTGGTATTATTGTTTCCAAACTGTGGCTGTGTTAAGACCATATGTTTTTTAGGTACCATTGTAGTTTTCTCATATGCAGCTTTGCACATGGGATTAGTAAGATGCAAGATGCCATGAATCCCAGAGCCTGCAGGATTTTCCTTGCAGTCAGCCTGGTGCAATTTGCCAGTGTCCTGAAATACTGAATTAGTTGCCCCTGCTTCTCTGGCGTGAGGTAGGCCATCTGGGTGTTTGTGTCCAAATTGGCACCCAGGAAAATTATCTTCCGAGAGGGTATTAGTCTTGATTTCTCTTTGTTGACTGTGTATCCTAGAGAGTTTAATAACATTATTACATAAGCCAGATGTTTCAGAAGAATGTGCTTGCTGTCCGCTTGGATCAGGCAGTCGTCCAAATAAGGGTATATTTGTATCCCTTGAAGTCTGCAGTAGGCAATTACTGATGCCAGGCATTTCGTGAATACTCTGGGCGCAGTACATAAACCAAAGGGCAATGCAGAGAATTGATAATGGGTTGAACCTGCAAGAAATCTGAGGTATCTTCTGCAATTTTGTCTGATTGGGACATGCAGGTATGCCTCCTTGAGGTCCAATGTTACCAGCCAAGACTCCTTGCCCAGCATGGGAAGAAGTTGCTGTAGAGTGAGCATCTTGAATTTTGGTAGGAGTAGAAATGTGTTTAGGATGGATAGGTCCAAAATAGGTCTCCAATCTTTTCCCTTCCTTGGTACCAGAAATAGCCTGGAATAAAAACCTTGACCTTGTTCGATGTAGGTACCTCTTGAATAGCTTTCATGTTTATAAGATCTGAAATTTGCTTTTGTGCCTCTGCCCTATGATTGTGTGGCAGGTTTGGCATGCCTTTCATTTTTGGAAGGGTATGAAAATGGAATTTGTAGCCTCTGTTTATAATGTTCAGGATCCATTTGTCCTTTGTGACAATATGCCAATTTTTTGAGAATAGTGCCATCTTTCCTCCTAAGGGGGCTGCCATTTGAGACCTGGTTGGCATGCAAAGGGGAAAGTCATTGGTTTTGCTTTCTGAAAGATTGCGAGTTGTCCTCACCACCTCTTTGTGTAGGAGCTTGCCATTGTCTGCCTCTGTACGAGCCTTGTGTTTGCCCTCTGCCCCTCGGGCGCCTGTATCTGCCTCTTTGGGGTCTGTCTGTGGCAGGAAAGGACCAGTTTTGGAAGGCCAATTTCTACTAAAACGTGGGGGTTGAACCTGCAGAAATTCTTTCACAGTTTGCATTGATTTAGCCTTTTCCTCCATTTTCCGTAATACTTCCTCAGCATTTGCCCCAAATAGTACATCCTTTTGAAGAGGAGCGTCTAGTAATTTAGCTTTGACATGATCAGGCAAGGCTTGTTCCTTGAGCCAGGCATGCCTACGTATGACTGAGCCTGTAACAGCAGCTCTACATGAGGCCTCTAGAGCATCAAAACCACATTGTAAGGTATGTTTACCCACTTGTTCTGCACTATGCATCAAATCCTGCAACTCCTTCATGTCTGGTTGTTCAGGTTGTGACATTTTACTTTTCAATTGAGATAACAGAAACTGTTGGTATTTTAGCATATGAAACTGACAGTTTAAGGCCCTCATGGATAAGGTAGCCGAGGTATATACCTTTTTTCCCCACCTTTCTAAGGATCTGGAATCTCTCTCAGAAGGCAATGGGTTTTTGGCAATGGAGGCCTTAACTCCCTTGGGCCCCTGTGAGATGGTTTCTAGGTCAGCAGCATGGCTTTTGTATAGAAATTGGTGTGAGTCAGGAACCCTGTAGTACCTGTCAGGCTTAAATGGAGCTGGAGGAAGAGAGTGCGGGTTAAGGCAGGCCTCCGAGTAAACATCATCTAGGATGTCCAGGACAGGAGGAATAGCCAGAGGCCTGTGCTGGGGTAACAAAAGAAATTCCCTGAGCCTTTTCTTGGAATCTGAATAATCCTGGCCTTCCCAGTGGAAGTGTTCCCTTAAGGTATGCAGAGTTTCACCAAATGAGTAATCCTCAGGGGGGGATACAGAAGGAATAGATTCCTCTGCATCAGAGTCTTCAAAAGGGGAGTAAACTGTTCCTGATAATTAGAGTGCTCGGAAATAATGGAGCCCTGATCAGAGGAGGGGGAATCTTCCTCCACTCTGGGTCTTTTGTCCGGAGGTGGCTGAGAACCTCTGATTAGAGTAATTAAATCCTCAGCCATTTTAAGCATCTGTTTCTTAGGCATGGGGCCTGGAGATGGGCCCTGTGTAGCTGGTCTCTTAGGGTGCATGGTAGCTTTAGACTTGGTGAAAGCCTTGATGGAGAAAGAAGAGGAAGGTCTGAAGACACCTTGAGTGGAGGTGGACCTGTCCACATTCTGTGTTTCAACTCCAAGTGTGGCTTCGGTATCTGTAGTCAGGGTGTGGGCCGAGGAGCCTGCGACCTCGGGTACAGCAGACACCGCCAAGAATGTGTCGTTGGTAATCAGGGGCTGCGTAGTCACCTCGCTGAGAACCGGACCACGTGTAGTCGGCTTTGGCGTGGTGTCGGTAGAGGCCGCGGACCTCGAGTGTTGGTCCTTGTCTTTGCGTTTTTTAGACAAAACCGGAGTCGGAGTATCCGACGACATAGTATAGTTAAATGCTTTCCCAAAATAATGCTGGGCGAACTCCACCCAACGCTTGATAGTGCATTTGTTGAATGTAGCACAAAAGCGACAGACCGAGACGTCGTGGTCTGGGCCTAAACAAGGTATACACAGGGAATGGAAATCCTTATGCGGTATTTGCTTCCCACAAGAAATACAATTATTAAATTTGTCTGACATTGGTCTGAGGCAAGAAAAAGTTTCCCCAACGGGGTACTTGGCTTTTAAGAAGACTTCGGTTCCAAATTTTTCGTAATCTCAGGAGCTGGCCGACCGGCACTTGCGAACTGCTTCTGCTTCGGGCACCGCACGGCAAGAAAGACTGAAGAAAATGGCGTCGGCTGGTTCTTTTATACCCCTGTCGCACTGACGTCAGGGAAGAGGTGATGACAGCTGATGCCGGACCTAGACTTTGGAATTCGGCCGACCGAGGACCCGCCTGACGGCAGGAGAACCCATCTGTTATGACTGCAACTGTATGCACGATGAACATCTGCTAGCATCCACTGAAGAATTTTAACTTGATAACAAACCATCAGAATCATTAGAAATGAGGAAGACACGAGACCTAATACATAGTATGAATCATGCTGGATGGAGGGGATGATGCATTCATTACCTGTGTGGCTATTTGACAAAGAGCAAATTCTCTGTTGTGGGAGACTGACAACTTGCAGAGTAGTACTGAGGTGGCATCCAATAAATTCCATCTGCTGTACTGGAAGCAAATTACATATTTGAAAACTCATTGTGATGCCGAGATCCTGTAAGTACTGGAGGAAAAGGTCCAGATGGTGTACCAGAAGGAACCTGGATGTAGCATTTAGGAGCCAATCGTTTAGATGGCGAAAGACTTGGATCCAGAGTGTGCGCAAGTGTGCTGCTACCACTGCCATTATCTTGGTGAACACCCTGGGGACTGTGGTACGACCAAATGATAGAGATCTGAACTGGAAGTGATTGGCTCCCAGCCTGAAATGGAGAAATCTCATGGACTGTTTCTCTGTTTCCACATGATAGTAAATATCCTGGAGATCTATTCAGCATATCCAATAGTTTTTCCTCAAAAGACGCAATATGGACTGAATTGTGACCATCTGGAATTTTGTCTGTTTTATAAACTGGTTGAAATGACCGTGATCCAAAACTGATCTGAGGTCCCAGTTTTCTTTGGAATTAAAAAGAACCTTGAGTAGCTCCAGATCCTAATTAGTTTTTGGGCACGGGATGGATGACTCTCTTCTAGCAGGTTTGAAATTTCCACTGCTACTGGTCCCCACTGACTGGGTGGAACATCAGGAATTACTTTCTTTTTCATGGCAGGACAAAAAAAGGTAACAGTAGAGCCTCTGGAAATTACAGTTTGCACCCCCCCTTGTCTCTTGTTCAATTTTGCCTGGCTTGGGGGTGCAGCGATAAGTGACTCCAGCTGCATCCAAAGTGTGTCAGTCTGGCAAACCTTCAGACACAGTGATATTGTCCTTAGCACCCATGAGTCGAACATTATGCTTTGAGGGTGTAAGGAGAGATGCCCTTAGATTGCCTCCACAGCATATCAGTTGGGCAACCGTTCAGGAGTTTTGAAAAGCTTTCTCAGAAAATAGACCTTGAAAGCCTTTAATTTGCAGTCCACCTCTGCCTCTCAGCTATCATCCATTAAAATTCCCTCCCACTCTGAGCAGGGAGGTCTGTCACCTTGGAATTCCCTATCAATTAGGATGCATAGAGGAAGACACAGAGTGCAGTTGAGGTTTGGGGTGGAACCCAACTGGTTTTAACTACCTCTTCTTTGGTAGCTACCAAAACTCTTTTGAAAGCCTCAAAAGTCGAGGCAGCCACCGGAATGGAAGACTCCCTCTGTCCTGAGGAAGAGAGGGAAATCTCCACACCATGCTGAGCTTGGGTCTGAGCTAGCCAGGGCTTAAGCACCGAGGGGAAGAGATGGCTCCAAAAACCTTGGTATTGACTCATCCCCCCCACCAATGGAATTTGGTGCCCAAGCTTCAGCTCCAAGTTTCAACCTTGGTCCGAAGGTATTGGAGGTAAGAGGGATAGGGATACAGTCAGTGTCAAAGATGTAAGGAGCTCTGGCACTGACAAAGGTTGGCCGTTTTCAGTTGGTTCCAATAATTCCAAGCCTGAAGGGTTAGTTGCTATGGATTCCTGCAAAGGGGGGGGTAAGTTGGCATTCACTTGGTACCTTTCCAGGAGAAGGTACTGGGATAACCCCAAGCTGTATCTGTAAACTCCCAACTTTCTTATCATCCTATCAACTTAGAGTTCCTTGAGATTTCTACAAGATTGAGTGGATGACGCGAAAATCTCCTTTCCTGAAGAATGGACAATTGCAATCTGGAACTCACTGGGCCCAGTAAGTAGCTGGTGTGGGGAGGGCATCTGTCTCGAGTTGGTTCTGACCTTCTTGGAACCCAAGAATTGGGGTCGACTGAAGAAGTCAGTTTTGGAAACCACTTCGATGTCTTGGAAGGAGATACGGCTCCTTTCTTTTTCCTTTTCTGAAGCCTTCATCTTAGGCTTGTCATGTTTAGAAGGTGAAGATGCTGATGGGGTAAGCCCCTTTTACTTTTTTCCTCAAAAAAAATGGAAGGCTGTAGCTTTGTTAGTTCATCAGGGAGAAATGCTTACTTCTACTTCTTTTGCAGACAAAAAAAAAAATCACTTTCCAGATGTTTTTATGTGGATACAATTACTTATACCAGAAGGAAATGACTGGAAATTAAATGGATTACTAGAAAAAGCTGCTGACTTGAATCTCTGTTGTCTGAGGAGTACTCAGGGCCTACTTCACCTGCAGAAATCCTGGATCTCTGCATTTTAAACAGGAATGCCATCAGAACTCTGAAACTTAACAAGGAGGGTTCCAGAATGCCCTGGAGCAGCTACAAAAGGAAAAGATGTGAAAGAACTAGAAAGAGAGGCTGCAGAGGCGGAGCTGCTGCTAAACTGAAGAGAAACCCCCAGAGGCCTGCATTACCTTCAATATTACTTGCAAATGTCTGTTCACTGGATAATAAGATGGACTATGTGAGAATGGAGCTCTCAAAAAAAAAATAAGGTGAGGGACACTTGCTTGCTCATTTTCTCTGAAACTTGTCTGCAAAATACATTAATGAGAATGCTGTGAACCTAGACAGGCTAACTCTCTTTAGAGCAAATAGATGTAAAGCAGAGAGTTGTAAAGCTAAAGGTGGTAGTGTATGCATCTATGATAATAACAGATGCTGCAAAGACTGTAAGCTGGTTCAATCATACTGCTCCGAAGATGTGGAAATATTGATACTAAAATGCATACCTTTCTATGTACCAAGGGAAATCAGTGGGATATGTGTCACAGCATTGTACACCGCCCCCCCCCCCAGTGCTAACATACTGAAGCTCAAAATAAACACCATAATATTATCTGTGAGCTACAAAACAGAAACACATCTGATAGCAGGTGGTTTCAACAGAGCTGACCTTACGGAAGTGCTACCGCATTTTCATCAGTATGTGGATTTCCACACCACAGGGGAGAATACCTTAGACAAAGCTTACAGCAATATTAAAGGAGCCTTTAAAACTCTGAAGCACCCTGACATAGGCAACTCTGATCACACTGCCATCCTGCTTCTGCCTACCTATAAGACAGCTTAGATCAGAGAAAAAAAATGACAACTAAACATTCTGGACGGTTTCAATACCACCTGCGGGGAGGTCTTCAAAGCGGCGGCTATGCACAACCTTCAGTTAGACAGACACCTATACCGAATCAGTTCTTGCCTACATAAATAAATGTGTGGAGGATGTAACCACCATGAAAGCAATCACTATAAGAGCTAATCAGAAGCCCTTGGTCACCAAGAATGCCTACGAGCTACTGAGGGAAAGAAACACAGCCTTCAAGGCAAATGACAAAGTACAGTTTTGTACCTACCATAAATGTAGATGTCCGATAGATATGCAACTGCAGTCCTGACATATGGGTTGTCCTGCCTCAGGCAGCCCTTCGGTCGGCCGGATTCCAAATTCTGGGTCCGGCGTCGGCTGATGTCGCCCTTTCCCCGACGTCAGAGCGGCTGGGGTATAAAAGCATCAGCCAGCACCATCTTCTTCAGTGTTTCTTGCCCCAGATGCCAGGTGCCCTCCAAGGAAGGCTAAATTTAGAGAATGGATAAAAAATTCCAGACATGCACAACAGTAATAAACAGATACACCATAAAAGATATCCCCAGCTAATTTGAAAAGGGGAGTGGACCCAAAAAGGAGAATTTACAGAGGGGTAGGAGGGAGGGAAAACCTGACTGCAGTTGCATATCTATCGGACATCTACATTTATGGTAGGTACAAAACTGTACTATGTCCTTCAAGAATGCAACTGCAGTCCTGACATATGGGTTGAATACCATAGCCAAGCTGGGGTGGTAGGATCTAAGAAAAGATGGTGTAGCTAAAATGCCCTGCAGGACTGCGAAGCAAAGCCTGCTCGGGATCTGGAATATAAAGGCAGGTTGTAGTGTTTGGAAAATGTATGCACGGAGCTCCATGTAGCAGCTTCTAGAATGTCCTTTATAGCCACCCCTCTTAGAAAGGCTGTGGAGGTGGCTATAGCTCTGGTGGAGTGTGGCCTGATATTGTCTGGCACACCTTTTCCATGGAAAGAGTAACAGAATCTGATGCAGTGTCCAATCCATTTTGAAATTGTTTGATTGGAAATTGCCTTTCCTTGTACTCCAGCAGCGTAAGCTACAAATAGTTGGTCAGACTTTCTGTTGGCCTTTGTTCTGTCCAAGTAGTAGCGCAATTGTCTGTGAATGGCAAAAGTGTGCAGCAGCTTTTCTCCTTTATTTTGAGGATTGGTTAAGAAAGTAGGCAGGTGAATTGCTTGATTTAGAGACACACTGGATATCACTTTTGGCATGAATGAAGGATTGGTTCTTAAAGAAACTCTGTCCTGATGAAAAATGAGAAATGGAGGTACTGCCATGAGGGCCTGTATCTCCGAGACTCTTCTTGCTGAAGTAATTGCCAACAAGAAAACTGTTTTCCAGGAGAGAAATTGCAATTCTGAAGATGCTGCTGGCTCAAAAGGAGGAAGAGTTAATTTTTCCAAGACGAAGTTGAGGTCCCATGCAGGCACTGGTGGTTTTCTGGAGGTTTGAGATTCTTTATCCCTCTTAGAAACTGTCTTAGCAAAGGATGTGAGAACACAGGTGGATCACAGTTGTATTTTGCTGAAATTGCTGAAGCGTGTATTTTTATGGAAGAATATGAAAGGCCGCTATGAAGCATTTCTGCCAAGTATTCTAGTATCTGTGGGATGCTCATTACTGATGCATCCTGACCCTTGTTGGCATTCCAGATGTTGAATCTCTTCCATTTGGCTGAATAAGTCTTTCTGGCGGAAGGTCTGCGTGCTTCCAGTAAGATCTCTTGAACTTTTCTGGAGAGAGGGATATGGGGAGTAGTCATGGAACCCTCCAAGCTGTCAGCTGCAATGTTTGCAGGTTGGGATGAAAAGTCCTGTAATTGTGCTGAGTTAGAAGCAGAGGCCATTGAGGCAGGGGCCACAGCTTGGTGCGAGTTATGCTCCTTAGTAATGGATACCAGTGCTGCCTTGGCCAGTCTGGAGCTATCAAAATGCCTTTCGGTTGTTCTGCTTTGATCTTCAGTAACACCTTGGTCATTAATGGTAGAGGAGGGAATGCATAGATTGTTAGAGAATTCCAGCTGAAGGAGAGAGCATCCATTCTCCAGGCCAGCGGATGGTGTGTCCTCGAGCAGAACTTCTTCAGATGATGATTGAGGTGTGAGGCAAAGAGATCTATGTCCGGCCTTCCCCATGCACGAGTTATTTGTGAAAAAATGTCTGGATGCAACATCCATTCGTGCGGGTCCAAGATGTTTCTGCTTAGACTGTCCGCCAGCACATTGTCCTTGCCTGGAACAAACTGGGATTGCAACTGTATGATCAGTTTCACGGACTTTTCCCAAAGAGTCATTGTTAGTCTGCAGAGGGGGTAAGAATGAGTGCCTCCCTGCTTGTTTATATACCACATAACAGTGGTGTTGTCTGTCTTTATTAGCAGATGACCTTGCTGTAGAAATTTTCCGAAGGTCTCTATTGCATGAATCACTGCTAACATCTCCTTTTGATTGATGTGCAGATGCACTTCCCGGGGTGCCCATTGCCCTTGAATGCATCTGCCCTCCATGTGCGCCCCCCATCCATGATCTGAGGCGTCCGTTGTAATGGTTTGGCTTCTTTGAGGCTTGTGGAAAGACATACCTTTGTTTAGCTGGCTTGCTTGTGCCCACCACAAAAATTCCTTTTGTAGACATGGAATGAGTGGGATAGTTGCTTCTAAGTTGTGGCTGTGTTGAGACCATAAACTTTTTAGGTACCACTGTAGTTTTCTCATGTGTAGTCTTGCCAGTGGAATTAGAAGAATGCAAGATGCCATGAAACCCAGGGCCTGCAGGATTTTCCTTGCAGTCATCTGGGTGTGCTTTGCTAGGCTTTTGAAGTAATCTGGTAATTGTTCTTGTTTTTCTTCTGTGAGGAAAGCCATCTGTGAGTTTGTGTCCAGTTTGGCTCCTAGAAAAATTATTTGTTGGGATGGCAGTAGTCTTGATTTTTGAATGTTGACTGTGTATCCCAAAGCCTGCAGTAAGTGAATGACATAGTCCAAGTTTCTTATCAAGGCTTGTTTGCTGTCCGCTTGTATAAGGCAGTCATCCAGGTAAGGGTATATTTGTATCCCCTGGAGTCTGCAATGTGCAATTACTGATGCCAGGCATTTCGTGAATACTCTGGGCGCAGTAGATAAGCCAAAAGGCAATGCTGAGAATTGATAATGCTCTGACCCTGCAAGAAATCTGAGATATCTCCTGCAACTGTGTCTGATTGGGACATGCAGGTATGCCTCCTTGAGGTCCACAGTAACCAGCCAAGACCCCTTGCCCAGCATGGGAAGAAGTTGCTGTAACGTCAGCATTTTGAATTTTGGCACAATGAGAAAAATGTTTAGAGCGGACAAGTCCAGTATAGGTCTCCACTGCTTTTCTTTTCTTGGAACAAGGAACAGTCTTGAGTAGAAACCCTGACCTTGTTCCTGAGGAGGAACCTTTTCTATTGCTTTGATTTGTAGCAGCTTTGAAACTTGTATGAGTGCCTCTGCCCTTTGATTTTGTGGCATGTTTGGCATGCCTTGTCTTGTTGGTAAGGTATGGAAGTGGAACCTGTAACCTTTGTCTATTATGTCCAGAATCCATTTTTCCTTTGTTAAAACGTGCCAATTTTTTGAAAATAAAGATAATTTTCCGCCTAAAGGTGCTTCTCTTTGAGCCGTGGTCGGTGGTGTCAAAGTCAAGTCATTGTGATTGTCCCTGTGGAGCAGCAGAAGTTCCTGCGCCACTCCTCTGATTAGTTGGTTGCCATTGGCGGCCCCTGTAGGAGCCTTGGTATTGCCCTCTACCTCGAGCATGCCTGTTTTTTCCCCTTTGGAACTTATCAGTGTCTGGAAAGGACCAATTCTTCGAAGGCCAATTCCTGCTGAACCTGGAGGAAATCTTTGACTGTTTGTACTGATTTAGCCTTTTCCTCAATTGATTTCAACACATCCTGTGCATTAGCACCAAATAGCTTGTGTTTTTCCAGAGGTGCATCTAGGAGCTTTACTTTAACATGATCTGGCAATGCCTGTTCTTTCAACCAAGCATGTCTACGTATGACGGCCCCTGTCATAGCTGCCCTACATGAAGCTGACAATGCATCATAACCACACTGAAGAAAATGACTGCTAACCTGCTGAGTATTATGAACCAAATCCTGCAAGGCCTTTCTATCTATAGGCTCAGGAGAGGCTAACTTTTTCTGCAAATCATCCATACAGAAATCCTGATACTGAAACATATGAAAAAGACAGTTAAGTGCCCTCATGGCAAGGGTGGATGAGGTATAAACTTTTTTACCCCATCTCTCCAGGGACCTAGATTCCCTGTCTGCGGGCAAAGGATTTTTGGCCGTGGAAGTGGCCACTCCTTTGGGCCCCTAGTTAATAGTTTCTAGATCAACAGAGTGGGCCTTAAAGAGATGTTTATGAGTTTCAGGAACCCTGTAATATCTGTCTGGCTTGACAGGAGCAGGAGGAAAAGAATCAGGAGAAGCACTGGAGTCTGAGTACACATCATCCAATACATCTAACACTGGTGGAATAGCTAAAGGCCTGTGCTGGGGTAACTTAAGGAAAGTACGCAGCCTTTTCCTGGAGTCTGAGAAATCCTGGCCCTGCCACTGAAAATGCTCTCTCATGGTGTGGAGAATTTCCCCGAAAGAAATATCCTCAGAAGGAGAGGCAGAGGGAATGGATTCATCAGCATCAGAATCCTCGTAGGCCTGGAAGGATTCTTCCTGGGAATCTGAATAGTCTGAGTCACCAGAGGCTTCATCTGAGGAAAGGGTATCTGTCTGCTCAAGCCTAGGCCTTTTGTCTGCAGGCGGCTGAGAACCTCTGTCTGGATGAGCCTGAGAGCCTCTGATTAAAGAAATTAGATCTGCAGCTAAAGTCATGATCTGTTTCTCAGAAGAGGAACCCTGGGAAAAAGATTTAGGAGGGTGAAACTTTGCCTGGCTGGCAGCCTTAGCACGTGTGTAGGACATGATGGACATAGACACCGGAGGCCTAGCTGCCCCACGTGCAGGAGTAACTTTGTCCACCGGTATGGTGTCAGGCAAATCTTGGGCTTCGGTTGCAGGAGGAAAATCAACAACTGGCACCGGGGTAGTCTCCGGGACCGAAGTGAGCGGTAATGCGGTGTCATTGGTCTGGAGCGGTTGAATTACCGCCTCGGAAGAGACCGATGCACTCGTGGTAGGTTTTGGCGAGGTGTCGGTGGAAGTCGCGGGCCGAGAATGTCGGTCCCGGTCCTTCCGTTTTTTGGAAATATGTGCTGTCGGTTGTTCCGACGGCATGATATAGGAGAAATTTTCCCCAAAAAAGTCTTCAGCAAATTCTGCCCGGTGCCTGAGTGTGTGCTTATTAAAGCAAGCACAGGCAGCACAGGCCGAGACGTCGTGGTCTGGGCCAAGGCAGGGAAGGCAGTAAGAATGGAAGTCCTTATGAGGTATTTGTTTACCACAAGACAAACAATTAACTTTTGCAGTTTTATCTGACATCGGCTGAGGCAAGAAAAGGTTCCCCAACGGGGTACTTAGCTTTTTGATGACTTCGGTAACTGAAAACACAGGAGCTGGCCGACCGGCACTTGCGAACTGCTTCTGCTTCGGGCACCCCGCGGCAAGAAAAACTGAAGAAGATGGCGCCGGCTGATGCTTTTATACCCCAGCCTCTCTGACGTCGGGGAAAGGGCGACATCAGCCGACGCTGGACCCAGACTTTGGAATCCAGCCGACCGAAGGGCTGCCTGAGGCAGGACAACCCATATGTCAGGACTGCAGTTGCATTCTTGAAAGACATCACCACCGATACTACAATTATGGAAAACAAAATAACTGCTAAAAAGGCAACCAAACAGCAGAGCGGACCAGACAGTCTTAAGTGCTTTTGTTCTCTCTTAATATGAATTAGAACTTCATCAGAAAAACATACACTGAAAACCACACCAAAATTTTAAGTCAAAAGGATGGTCATGTGACTTAAAACATCCAATCATCACACAGAAAATGCATATGACTGAATAAATAAGCAACAAAATAACTGTGCTACACTATATAACATCCATTCAAAACACTTCAAGCTAAAACAGTATACATTAAAAACCGATACAAACCATTACAACCTTTGGGGCTGAAGAAAACATTTAATATTAATACTATCACTTAAGCCTGGGATAGCCGTGGTGGTACAGCGGTAGCATTGTTGCCTCACAGCAAGAGGTTTGCCTGTTCGATTCACGGCTGGAGTGCCTTCTATGTGGAGTCTGCATGTCCTCCCCGCGGTCGAGTGGCCTCCGAAAGACATGAGTGAATGGGCGTGCCTTCGCTGAAGGTTGGGCGTTGGGCTGGCAACTCGGCACCATAAAAAATCTACTGCCAATCATTAGCAGACCGGAGTTCCGATGTGGCGACCCCTACCCAGGAAAACCCTACCCAAGAAAAGCCGAAAAGACAAACAGCAACTATCACTTAAGCCTGGGAACCACTCTGCAGCTAAAAGAAATTGCCATGAACTTTCATGGCACTCCAATAATGTTCTATAATTGCCGCTTAAAGGGCCAGGTTTAACAAATTCAAGTACAAAAAAGAAAACATCTTGAAATCTCCACAAATATTAGCACATCTTGCCAAAGCATTTGAATGATCATTCTTTTTGATTGCCAAAACATGTTCATAACTCCTTTTATTTAAGGATCTAATCATGTTTCCTATGTAGAATCCACCACAAGAAGAACAAAAAGCCACATAAACATTTTTGGTGTTATAATCAAACCTGCCATTAGCCTCAACAATTTTGTTGTAGTGCTTAAATTCCACAGAGGTGGAGTTAACAATAAATCAGCACTGCTTACAATCTTCACATGAAAAGGTGCCAAACCAGATGAAATGTCCTGTGGACACTGATAATTACCCCGTTCCAAAAACAATTTGATATTAATAACTTTCTTAAAAGTAAACGGGGGTTTGGCACCAATAGCTTTGGCAAGGTTTGAATTTCCGAACAGAACTTTCCAATTATCCACTAGAATGTGCTTGATCAAACACATCTCATTACAGATAAGTATGGGAAAAGTCAGAGAATAACTAATGGACCTCTGAATAAAAAAAAACTTGCAGGTTATATTAACTGAAGTGTTGTGCAAAACGAGTGCTAAAATTGGTCGAGCAACACTATTCCTTAGAGTAGCAACTTCATTTTCAATTTTAGTAAGCCAAATGGGGGCATAAACCCCTTTCCACAAAATATTCCCTAAGGGGCAGTCAGTTCTCTCAAAAAAACTGTTTAATCAATAATTAACCTGATAAGGCGAATTAACTGACCCTTAACCTCTCCTCTCTTCATATGACCTGGATGTAAATTGTCCGTGTGAATGTACTGATTAACAAATGTTGACTTCCTAAAAATTTCACTGTTAAAAACACACTTGAAATAATCAAAAGTTAAATGAATGTCCAAAAATTAATATGGTCACCAACTCCCCTATAGTAAACATTAAAAATCTGGTGGTGGTGTTCAAATAATGTACAAATACAACAAAATCATCATAACCACCTTCCCAAAGAATAAACAGATCAATGTTGTAACACTGATAAAATATAATTTTAGCTGCCATTGGGTGCTTAATAAAATATTTGAGTTCCCACATAGCCATAACCAAATTGGCAAATGACAGCACCACTCTGGTACCCATGGCAACACCAGAAATCTGTTGAAAATACTGATCACTGAACTTGAAAAAATTATTGTCCAGAACCAGTTCCATCAACATACATACTACATGAATTTTATCATTATCAAAGGAAGTATAACTACACAGATACTCCCTTAAATATTCTAATCCAACTTCATGGTGTATAGTGGTGTATAATGAAGCCACATCAACAGAAGCAAAATAAGAGCGTCTGGAACTGTTAAATCATTTATAGGTTCATACTAGGCTATCTGCCCTAGGGCATTTATAAGCCTAGCCAGAGTGTGTTTGGCTTTTGCCACCCATTTTAAATTAATTTTGCTATGCCTTTTTTTTGAGGTTAGTATACTGTGCCTCTGTCTAACAGTGACACAGAAGTGATAGCCGGGGTAAACCTACGATCTCCCATCCACTCAACAAGATTCCTCTTGAAGAGAGTCAATGTGGGACTCTGCCTAACCTGGACTGGGATTTTATTCCAGAGTGAAGGGAGCCTCTGGGTTATGAATCTGTCCCTCCAGCATGTCCTATTTATTTCAGTGCTGAGGTTCAAGTCTCTCGAGCGCGTAGCTCGATGGGATTTGGATTTTCTGAGGTGCAGCACGTCCATTAATTCCGGGTTGGACATGGCTTTATACGTCAGGCACAGATCGCCTCTGAGCAGATGGTATGCCACTGAGTAGAGCTGGAGTTTCTTTAACCGGGCAGCATATGGCATCTGTTTGAGCCCTTTGATCCACTTGGTGAAGTACTTTTGGGGTCTTTCCAGTTGCTGCAGGTGTCTGGTAAGGTACATTCCAAAAGGGGCATTGTACTCAATTATGGGCCTGATGAGGGATGAGTAAAGAGGTACGATGACCTCCCCTGATCTAGACGTGAATCCCTTCATGATTAGGTGGGCTATATAAAATGTTTTTCTAACCACTTTGGCCACGTGGTTGTCAAATGAGAGATTGCTATCAACTTGGGTCCCCAGGTCCCTAATGACTTCTTGTGTACTTAATGGATTACCACCTATGTGGTAATTTGTGGGCACTTTGTTTTTGCCAAAGGGGATGACTATACACTTTTTGGCGTTTAGCTTGAGGCCATGGCTCTGGCACCAGTTGTCTGTTTCTATGAGGCCCTTTTGGAGGATGCTTGTGTCGGCTGGAGAGTTGATTATGGTGCCCAGTTTGCAGTCATCTGCGAACTTGGTCAGCCACAGTCCTTCCGTGTTGGCCTGTACCGCCAAGAAATATATACCGAACAAGAGAGGTCCCAGGACTGAGCCTTGTGGGACGCCACTTGTAACTGGTTTGGAGTCTGACATGGCTCCAGCAATTCTAACCATGTGGGTTCTGTCCTTGAGCCAGTTTGCAACCCATCTAGTGACATAGGGGTTTATATTTAACCTGGTGAGCTTATCTATAATGCCCGAGTGGGGTATTGTATCGAAGGCTTTTGCGAGGTCCAGGTAGGCTGTGTGGACCACCTTCCCCTCGTCAATGGCCTTGGTGACTGTTTCAAAGAAATCAACCAGGTTTAAGAGGCAGGATCTGCCCTTAACGACAAACTGAGTAGGATCCAGTGTCTGTAGGTCCCCAATATCTTTATTTATGAGGTCCATGATGATCCTTTCCATAGCTTTGCAGACCAAGCTAGTCAGGCTTATGGGGCGATAGTTTCCAGGATCCATTGAGGCACCACCTTTGTGGAGAGGGACCACTGTTGCTGTACGCCACTCTTTGGGTACATATCCTGTAGTAAGGCTAAGATTGAACAGTAGTTTTATGTTTGGGTTTAGCTCTTCTTGGAATTCATGTAGGACGCAGCCCGGGACACCATCTGGTCCCACTGATGCTGTGTTTTTTGCTTTGGAGAGGGGGGCTCTTACCTCAGCATCTGAGATGTCAGGGGCAGCACTCTGTTGGGATAGATATTTGCCCTTTTGGTGGGGAGAGGGAGAAGTTTGCACTGAACCTGTCAGCTAGGATGTTGGCAATGTCTGTGGGCTCGGTGTATTTTTTGTCATTTTGGACTAATTCTGAGCATATCTGGGAATTCCTACCCAGGTTCCTAACATAACTAAAGAAAGCCTTGTGATTATCCTTAGTGTCCTGTGCAATTTTTCTCTCGAAGCTGGCCTTAGATGATTTTATGAGTGCCCGTAGTTTTTTTGCTAATACTGATCAGAGATGCCTTCCCTTTTTGGGATTTTGCTCTATTATGTAGTAGCTTCCTCCTTCTATTGTATAGTTTGTTTATGGCTGGGGTCCACCAGACAGGACGTCTGCCTTTGGAGGATTGGGTCTTGGTTTTATTTGGGATTGCATGATCCATGCATTCCTGAAGGTGTTCATAGAATGTGTTTATAAAGGATTCTGCGGTCTGGGCCGTATTTTCCACAGGCCCGGGGGCTTTGAAGGATTTCGCCTCGGTTTTGAGGCGTGTGAAATTTGCTTTAGAGAGGTTTTTCACTGTGGTTTTCTGGGCAGGGGGTGGGGTCGGGATGTGAATATCCAGTGAGATTAGTTTATGGTCTGATCTTACCAGTGAGGGATACAATTCTGGTCTGGAGCATAGTGTCCCCATGTTGGTGATCAGGTCCAGTATGTTTTCCCCTCTTGTGGGAGTGGTAACAAGTTGTTCCATAGCATTTGAGTTTATAAATTCTAGGAACCTTTGGACTAGGGTGTTGGAGCTAGAGTAATGCTCCCAGTCTATGTTTAGGTAGTTGAAGTTGCCCAATATAATGGTGTTTGGAGAGACCTTCATATTTTCCAGTATTCTCAGGAAGGCCAATTGAGGTTCCTGTGTTTGGGAGGGTGGTCTGTAGCAGGCTATAAACTGGAAGGCAGTTTTACCCACAGTTAGTTGCACATGGATAGTCTCTGATGCTTCGTGCTGTGCCACCAACCTGGAGGTGTGGGTATCTTTGACGAATATTGATACTCCCCCTCCTTTTGTGGTTTGGTCCAAGTTTTGGGGCCGAAAAGCATGGTATGAGGTATGACCTGGTAGTGCTGGTGTGCTCTCGGGAGCCTTGAACCAGGTTTCTGTTACTGCACAGATATTGATGTCCTCCATGCTAAGGAGAGTTTCGAGTGCGTGCATCTTGAAGTTTAGACTTCTGGCGTTGAGTAGCATTACTCTTAGTTTCTTATCCCTTGTGATACCTATGGAGGTGGGTTTGTCTTTTGAGCCTTGCCTAAAAAAGGCACTATGGGGGTAGCAAGAGCCTTTGCCAATATCCGAAAGGCCAGGGGTGACAGGTGCAAGCCGTCCTTAGCGAAGCATCGTGGCTTGTCGAGCATGTCATCCCAGGCTGACAGGCATTGGATCCCCTTTGAATGACACCAACACTTAAGCCAATTGTTGAAATTGATCATCTTGTCTTCATATTGTGGCATCATTCTTGGTGAGGGTAAGATGCTACTCAAGGTCAGGGTCATACCGGCCTGGGCTACATGCTCAGAGAGCTCCTCTATGTCTCTTTTCATGTAGTCCAGGGAGGTACATCTCAGGTCATTCACACCAGCATGGACAATGACTGAGTCATATTTGTACTTGCCTTGGAGAGACCTGAGTGCTTGTGTTATGTGACGGATCCTAGCGCCCGACAGGCAGCTCACCGTGACCTTCTCCTTGTTCAGCCTGGTGAGCGGGACGTCAGTGTGCCTGACGATAGAGTCACCTATTACAAGTGTATCAGGTGTGTTGTTTAGCCTTAAGGGCTGTGATTGTTCGGCACACTGGCTTTGTGAGCTATGTGTTGCACGTGTTTTGTTTTGGGGTAGCGGTTGCTTGGGTGTCTGCTTTGGAGGTCTCTGCTGCTTAGGCAGATTTTTATTTAGAGCCTCCGAGTATGTTTTTGTGTGTTTATGTGTTTGGTTTGTTGTCGTGGTAGGTCTATGTGAGACTGGAATTGTAGTGAGTGTGGTTTCCTCCTCCTCCTGACTGGTTACGCCAGTAATGAGTTGAGAGAGCTTAGCCTCCAGTTTGGCTATATGGTTGCATCTCTCACATGTGTTGGAATTTGTTGGGAGGAGGAGAGGGTTGTCTGTGTACATGAGGCAGTTGTAATATTGCCTCAAGATTCCCAGATTCACCAGCTGGACCGGAGAGGAGATTGACAACTGACCTTTGGACATGCTAGAATAATATTGGGAATTCCTTTATAATTGAAAAAAAGGGCCAATGGGGAACAAGGTACTCAAGGGGAGTTAGTGAGGGTGTAGTGCTTTTAATTTTTTAGAGCTGACTTATATAATTGCTTTAGTGAGCAAGTGCCAGGTAGCTTAAATGCAATGTGCTACAGGATTTAGAAGCTCTAAAAGATGCCTAGGGTTCATGTAAATAAAATTTTTAGTTCTGGACAACAGGATTTAAAATGCTGTCCATCGAAATAGAAATAGGCTCAGTTTTAGAAAAAGCAGCTGATAAAAATGGCCTGAAAGGGGGCTTGACACAATCCTTGTGTACTTCATGTATCCCATAAAGAACTGCCTATCTAGGATGCTCAACTTGCAGAAAGGTATAATTAGAATAGTCCAAACTATCTTGACAAAAGTCAAATAAACACGATTCAATCTTGGGAAAGCACCTCAAATAATCAAATGAGACTGACTTGTAGCAACAATCATCCGTTAACAAATCAGACACGGCTTGATTGTAATTAGCAGTCTTCATAATGACTAACAAGCTCCCTTTGTCAGCCTTCACCACACGCAACTTTTAGTTATGTACTCACCATAACTTTAAATGTTTGGGATCCATCTCGCCTACATTCTGTACTGATGGGCTCGGAGCCGATCCCTCGGCTCCGACTCGGCACGCTATGCTATAGAGCGAAGCCTCTTATTGGCTGAGCTATTCTCTATCCCAGGATGCACCACCACTAATCCCCCAGATCTTGTTTGTCTGCATTCATGCACACACACATAACTTGTTTAGATAACATTGCCAGATGTTTCAAGATGAAACAATAGAATTCGGACCGTCCGATCTCTTCTGATCTCCAAGGAAGAGGGAAGGAGGGTGGGTTACTGGAAATGTAGGCGAGATGGATCCCAAACATCTAAAGTTATGGTGAGTACATAACTAAAAGATGTTATGTGATCCTATCTCGCCTACATTCTGTACTGATGGGACAGCGTCCCTAGCACCTAAATCCTGGGTGGCTCACTGGAAAACACACCTGAGCACTTTGGAACCAAATGAAGCTCGCCCCCGAGATGCTACATCCAATTTGTAGTGGGAAATGAAAGTGTGCGGGAAAGACCACGTAGCCGCAGCACAAATGTCACTAATGGCAAGCTTAGAATGGAATGCTATTGAAGTAGCCATAGCTCTTGTAGAGTGAGCTTTGACAGAGGTCGTAAGCTCTTTATTAGAAGAGGAATAAGCTTGACTAATACAGTCCCTGATCCATTTGGCAATAGTGACCTTTGTGACGGCTTTGCCCAATTTATTATCTGAAAAGGACACAAACAATTGATCTGTTTTCCTTGTTTGTTTGGTCCTATCTAAATAAAAACGCAATTGCCTGTGGACATCCAATGTGTGGAATATGTATTCCGCTTTGTTTGAGTACTTTGGAAAGAAAACTGGAAGTTCTAATGACTGTTGTAGGCAAAAACTGGAACAAACTTTAGGGACAAAGGATGGATTAGGCCTGAGAGATACTCTATCTTTGTGAAAAAACAGGTACGGAGGTCTTACAGATAAAGCTTGAAGCTCTGAAACCCTTCTGGCAGAAGTAATCGCGACCAGAAAGGCAGTTTTCCACGATAGAAATTTCAAATCACATGTTGCTGCCGGTTCGAAGGGGGAGGAAGTTAAGGCACGTAACACCACATCGAGATCCCATGGAGGAGCAGGATGAGAAATCGGAGGTCGTAAAAGCGCAGCACCTTTCATGAAGGTCTTACACAATCTGTTGCTCATTAAAGGTGGGTTTATAGATTCATGAAAATTGGAAATAGCTGCCAATTGGACCTTGATGGTAGAGACTGAAGAACCTTGATTGAATAGGGAGGTTAGAAATTTTAGGACTTCCGATACAGGAATAGTGATGGGATCCAGACCCCGGAGTTGAGCCCAAATAGCAAATCTCTTCCATTTGCTGGTATACAATTTCTTAGTGGCAGACTTGTGGGCCGAAGATAAGATATGTATGACTTCTGGGTCTAAGGTATGATTCCTGACTATAGTCGGAAGAGGAGGAGCCAAGCTGTTAACTTCAAGGTGTGGAGGGACTGGTGGAGTAGTCCCGACTGATGAATTAATAGGTCTGGGATCTGATCCAGGAACCATGGACCGTCCAGTGCATAATTCCGAAGATAGGGGAACCATACCTGACGAGGCCAGTAAGGAGCAACTAAGATCATTTTGCTCCCCAAGTGAGACGCCTTTTGGATCACTCTGGGAAGGAGGGGAACTGGAGGAAAGGCATATAGCAAGCCGGTGGGCCAAGGATGGGCTAGTGCATCCATAGGGCTCTCCCCCGGAGCCGGAGTGAGGGAGAAGAACTTTTTGCACTTCGCGTTCAGCGGGGTTGCGAAGAGGTCGCAACAAGGAATTCCCCATTTGCTGAAAATCTGAGTTGCCACTGTATTGTTCAGAGACCACTCATGAGGAGAGAGGATAGTTCTGCTCAGTCTGTCGGCTATCACATTGGACTTGCCAGGGATATGAGTCGCCACTAGAAAACGTTTGGTCGACACTGCCCATTCCCAAACTCTCATGGCCTCTCTGCAAAGGGGGTAGGATCTGGTCCCTCCCTGCTTGTTCAGGTACCAGACTACTGACATGTTGTCGGAATGAACGGCAATTACGCCCTGAGGGAGGTAATCGTGAAGGGCTTCTAGGGACAGAAACACCGCCCTCATTTCTAAAATGTTGATATGAAGGAGGCTCTCTTCCGAATGCCATTTGCCTTGGACTGACCTGCCCAGGGAATGCCCCCCCCCACCCCATCTGGGAGGCGTCCGTAGTCAAAGTGGCCACAGGAGGAGGTGGAACAAAGGGTCGTCCCTGATCCAGATTGGAGGGCACCAGCCACCAGCGAAGGTCCCGTTTGCAGGTTTCCGTGATCCGTATAAGGTGACTGAGAGGGAGATCCTGAAAGGACCACTGTGTTGAAAGAAGCCACTGGAGAATTCTCATATGCAACCTTGGCTAGGGGAACTAGAAGAACAGTGACGGACATAGATCCCAATAGCTGCAGGACCATTCTGGCTGGGGCTTTGGATCTGAGAAGTAAGGCTCGAACTTGAGCCTGTATGGTTTGAATCCTTTCTGTAGGAAGATAGACCCGCATTCGGTTTGAGTCTATCTCTACTCCGATGAATCTTATGCGTTGAGATGGCAGCAACACAGACTTTGGCCAATTGAAGGTGATTCCAAGGGAAGTGCCCAGCGATATTGTGGCTTGTAGGTTCTGCAATAGTAGACACCTGGAGGTGGCAGTTAGGAGCCAGTCGTCTAGATACGGAAACACCTGGAATCCAAGACTCCTCAGGTGAGCAGTCACGACCGCCAAACATTTGGTGAACACCCTGGGGGCTGTGGTGAGACCAAAGGGCAGCGCGCGGAACTGAAAATGACTGTCTCCTAGGCTGAAGCGCAGATGTCTCCTGGACGCCTGATCTACCATGATGTGGTAATAAGCGTCCTTGAGATCTATGGAGCACATCCAAACACTTTTCTCCAGCAGTGGGAGAATGGATTGTAGGGTGACCATTCGGAACTTGGACTTTTTGACTGAACGATTTAGAATGCTGAGATCCAAAATGGGCCTCAAGTCCCAGGTCTTTTTTGGCACCAAAAAGAATCTTGAGTAAGTCCCTAATCCGATCTGGTCTGCGGGGACCAGTTGGATGACTCCTTTTTGAAGCAGCTTTGAGACTTCTAAGGCTGCAATTTCCCATTGACTGGGTCGCGGGTCCGGGATTTTCTTGGACGGAGGTGGGGAGTGAGAAAAAGGGATGGCGTAACCTCCGGCGATAATTCGAAGCACCCATCGGTCCTGAGTGATACCTTCCCAGGCTTTTAGGTGCCTCGAAAATCGCCCCCCGACTGGCTCCGGAGCTGCACAGTCGGGCAATCCCTCAGGGATTGTGAAAGGCTGAAGAGCCACGAAAGGACTCGCAGTCTCCAGTGTTGCGGGGGTCTCTGCCGCCTCTGGGACGGCGTCTTCCAGAAAAATTTCCCCCTCCTCTGCCTCTAGAAGGGGGATCGTCCTGCTGTGAGGGATAAGACTTCTGGGATCTACGGAACCACATTTTCCCTCCTCTTTTAGCCTTGGGGTAAGGCCGAAAGGGAGTGGAAAATCGTGCCCCTACGGCAGTCAAAGTCTTACCTTCTTGCTCGCAGCAGGTCAATGTGTCCTTTACCTTGGGTCCAAACAAAGAGGACCCATCAAAGGGAGCGTCGGCAAAGGAAGACTTGAAGGCTTCCGCAAAATGACACAGGCGGAGCCAGGCTTGCCTCCGTAGAGCAATACCTGTACCCGCCGCTCTACTCGCCCCCTCGGCTGCATATGAAATGAGCCTCATGGACGAGTTAGATATCGATGACAATGTAGCCAACTGAGAGCCAACCGTCTGGGCCAGCTGCTCAGGTAGGTTACCCAAGAGGGTATCTGAAAGCTCCTTGATCAGATCCCTCTGAAACCTGGTGAAGTGCGTTAAATAGTTCAGGGACCTTAAGGTAAAGGCCGCTGAACTGAGGGTGCGCTTTCCGTACTGATCCATGCTCCTAGACTCCTTATTAGGAGGATGGACGGACGTCGAAGCCTCTGCTACATCTTGCTGGGTAGCAGATGCCACCACCAAGGCATCTACAGCCACACCTTTTGTCAAAAACTCCTTCTCTGGGGGTGCTGATAGGAACTTATTTGGGCGAGCAGGCACTGGTTCCACAGAATCTGGATGTTCCCACGCCCTTCGACAGATCAAATCTAGGAGCTCGTCGAAGGGCGGAGACACCCAGGAGGCGGAGGGCTGAGCCCCGAAGGCCTTAAGGAACACCGACTCGTCAGCAGAAGGGGGTTTGGACAGCCAGCCGCCTCGTTGTTTGAGGGCTTCCAAGATGTCTGCGAAGGAGACATCATCTGAGGACGACTTAGGGGACCCCTCTGCATCATCAAGATCAGTGACTGACGTGAGAGACTCATCGGGGGAGTCGACGTGCTTCCTCTTGCACGATCTTTTCCTTGGGGGCTCCTCTGAAGAAGCTTCAGAGGGACCTCCAGGAGGGGGGGAACCCCCAGTGGGGTTGACCTCAGGCCCTGGGGCTCTGCTGTCTAAGGACAGGGGGACTGCCAAAGACCCAGTCTCCGTATGTAGGGAAGGTACTGGCGAGGCCGTGGAGGTAGCCAAAGATGATTTGGCTAAAGCACTCCTCATGGCCCTGAAGGCCGGACTACCAGAATCCTGGGAAGGTCCGACCCCCGTGGCCACAACAGTAGACGGTACCCCCGCCGCACCGAGAGGAAGGCTCGGAACCGAAAACATCAGTCCCGAAGCGTCCCCCCCGGGGCCGACAGAAGAGGTCCGTGTCCCGAACTCCGACTCGAGAGCCTGGGTTGGAGTAAGGGTCGAAGCTGACCCAAAAACCTCCATCGGCTCCACCAGCACCGGCTCCAATGGTGCCGAGGCTGTTGGAGGAGGAACCAGAACTACAGGGTGGGCCATCGGCTCCGAAGCCGAATGGGCTGGAGCCGAAACTAATTTCTGGAACACAGGAGACTGAAATAGTCTTAGGAGCACCCTGTCGATGTCCGAATCAGACATTTTGGAAGACCTAGAGGAAACCGATCGGGTCCGAACAGACTTCTCTATCGGCTCCAAAGGACTGGGGGACCGGCTCCGAATAGACTCTACCAATATCGGTTCCGAGGAAGATTCCAAAACAATTTCCCTCGGTGCCGAGGAGGGCTTCGGCGCCGAAGGGGAAGAGTCTGAGCAGGCAACCCTCATCGGCTCCAAAATCAGTGGAGCCGATGAAGGTGACCCGCCTCTCGAAGCCCCAGTCCTCGGCTCCGAAACCAGAGGAGTCGAGACTGGGGGCATCGAGGCAGACCGTTCCGCCCTCGGCTCCGAAGTCCGTGGAGCCGATGGAGAAGCCTGCCTAGATTTCTTAGCAGTCGGTTCCGACGGGCTGGTCGGAGCCGATGCTTTCTTTTTCTTAGTTGGAGAGGATAAGGAAGATAAGGCATCCTCGAAGGAGGGTTTAATCAGCCCTTTCAAGATCAATTTATTCTTCCTCTTTTGGAGGACTCTAGATGAAAAGGCGTGACACACGCTACAGGACTCCTGTAGGTGCTTGGCGCCTAAACAATATACGCACGAGGAGTGATCATCGGTTATAGACATTTTATAACCGCAACTCGTGCACTTTTTGAACCCTGAGGGTCTATGTTCTTTTGACATAATGCCTTTAAAATAGTCACTAAAACAGTGGAAAAAGAAGCACTATCTAGTCAGAACAAAGATTTTAACCACAATACAAAAAACTTTTTTTTTTTTTTTTTTAACGATACAATACAATATCACAAACACTAAAAAGGAGGGCCAAGACCCTCTAACTTAAACAGGTACTTGACCTCCTTAAAAAAATAAGAGAAACTAGCTGAAGAATAGGGGAAGGCCCCTCTAACTTAAACGGGAAACCTTTCCCTTAAACAAACACCCAATTTACCACAAAAAAATGTACCAAAACACACGCGTACAACAACAATAGCTGTTAAAACAGCTTTTGGGTAAGAATAAGGAATTTCCTGACAGGAAAACTTTAGAAAAAACAGTACTTAGCTCAGCCAAGTTTGAGACCACGTCCTAGCTTGTAAGCGGCAAACGAGATCTGGGGGATTAGTGGTGGTGCATCCTGGGATAGAGAATAGCTCAGCCAATAAGAGGCTTCGCTCTATAGCATAGCGTGCCGAGTCGCAGCCGAGGGATCGGCTCCGAGCCCATCAGTACAGAATGTAGGCGAGATAGGATCACATAACATCTCCCTGTTACTGGCCAACTGACTCAATGCAGTTCTTTCACCAGGAGTAAGATTAGAGACTTTGACTTAGGATGCTAGTCTGTCTCTAAAATCATTCTCACACAGGTGACTGAACACATTTAATGTTGGATTCAATGATGGATTAAAAGTAGTATGTTGTCTTGGACATTTATCAATAACAGTCTCTTTGGGAACTTCCTGCTAAAGATAATATAAATTAAGCTTTGTCAAAGCTTGAAATCAATAATTAACTTAGTGATATCAACGGAATTAGCAGGAATAAAAGAGAATCTCCATTTCAAAACAGAAATTGTGTCAATGGAAAGGGGAACATCACTCAAATTTAAAACATCAATCTGCAAAGTCCGTTCTTTCTCCTGTTTTTCCCTTTCCCCTTCCCTTTGTTTTGAATATTGTTCAACCACTTGGGGGGGGGGGTCTTCTTGTTCCCCTAAGTGTCCACTAAAAAAGGCTCCAAAGGAGAAACAGTAGAAACTGTGGAAATAACAGTTGCAGAACATTGAGAAGAATTAACCGTATTGGATACACTACCATTATGTGCACCAGACATAGACATATTGTCCGCTAGCCTGGGAGGAACATTAACTCCACCGTTACTGGTGTCCAAATGACTGACTTGAATATTACCATCAGCTGTTAAATCTCGAGAGGACTTAATGGGATATGCTGAAATGGAAGCATAAGAAGCCAAATCTCTATGGAGCTTCCCTTGCTTCCTGGAAATAATAGATGCTCTGAGCCTGTCCACTTTGGCACCAGTTCCACAGTATAAACCATACAATGATCTAAAACTACTGGACATTTTGATTTTAGTGTTCAATTCCTCCACTCTAAATAAGTCCTCCACTTCTGGTCTTCAAGGCAAATGACAAAGAAAGGCTAAAGGTGGCCATGTTAAAAATGAAAAAGGGCATCAGACAGGAAAAGATGGAGTATGGGAGGAAAATTCAGATCCGCTTCCAAGACATGAGGGACACGAGAAGCCTATGGCAGGGGATACAGCAGCTCATGGACTACAAGACCAAAACACCCCAATGTGATGAGTTTGTAATTCCTGAATGAACTGAACTCCTCCTTTGGCAGATTTGAGGAGAACACTACCAATGTGGCAGATTTGTGGCAGATTTGAGGAGAACACTACCACTGTACCTTCCAAAACAAACACTGACAAAGAGGAGACAGTGTTCACCTTAAACTCTGAGGAGGTGAAACTTCAGCTTAAGAAGGTGAATCCTTGGAAGGCAGCTGGACCAGATAACATACCTGGCAAGGTGTTGGAGTGTGCTGATCAGTTATGTCTGATACTGACAGACATCTTCAACTCATTCCTTGCTATGGAGAAAGTTACCTTGCATTTCAAGGTAACAAGTATCGTCCCACTTCTGAAGCAATCCAACCCTACCTGCCTCAATGACTTCAGACCGGTCGCCTTAACCTCAAACGTCATGAAGTGCTTTGAGAGGACTATGAAGAAACATCTATCTGCGAGTCTGTCCAAGTCTTTCTATCCTCTCCAGTCTCCGTACCAGACAAAGAGAGCGACTGCTGATGCGATATCAGTCACACTGCACCTTGCACTAACACACCAGGAAGGGAGGAACACCTACGTAAGGCTGCTGTACATCGACTTCAGTTCTGCATGCAACACTGTGATACTAATGCAACTGTTGGATAAGCTTATGAAACCTCAGGATAAACAAGCACCTACATTACTGGACTCTTGACTTTGTGACTTATAGACCCCAATGGGCATGCACTGGAAACAACACCTTTCACCGCATAATCCTGAATGCTGGTGTTCCCCAATGTATTGTGCTCAGCCTCTTTCTCTTCACCATTCTCACCCATGACTGTACTGCAAAACATAACTCAAACCATATTATACAATTTGCTGATGATACCACAGTTGTGGGTCTCATTAGTGGTGAGGATGAACATAACTACAGGGAAGAGTTGTACACTTTGATTGCCTGGTACTACAGGAACAATTTGGACCTGAATGTTAATAAGACAGGAGAAAGGCAACAGTTTACCAACCACTCACTATCAAAGGAGAGGTAGGAGAGAAAGTCAAAACAACCAAGTTCCTGGGCCATCTCAGAGGACCTCACCTGGACTGTTAATGCCAACCATAGAGTCAAAAAAGGCTCAACAGAGGCTTCACCTCCCGAGAAAGCTCAAAAAGGCCAGTGTCCCACTGTCTGCTCCACTTTTTACAGAGGAGCTATCGGGAGCATCCTCACTTGCAACTTCATAGCATGGTTCAGCAACTGCACAGTGGCTGAGAAGAAGAAATTACAGAGGGTGGTGAGGGTGGCTGAGAAAATCTTGGGCACAAACCTCCCCTCTATTCAGGAAATTTTCTTTACAAGAGCAAGAAAGAGAACATATAAAATTACTAGCTGATTTGAGCCATCCAGCCCACAACTGGTTCTCACAACCTGCGTCTGGAAGGAGGTACCGCAGCTTCTGCTGTAGGACTACCAAATTCTGGAACAGTTTGTATCCTACAGCTGCTGTGAGGCTTATTAACTCGGACACCAACCATAATACCGGATACATTGAAGCCTCTTTTTTTTATTTAATCCTGCTGCTTGGAGCGATTACTGCCAGCATTACTATTACACAATATGATGGTTATACTGAGTCACATCTAAGGTTAACAAAGTGCAAAACAGTAACTAAACTGCTGGTATTCAACAGTCGGTACTTTTCCATTAAACACCTACAGCTGCTGGCGCTGCTGTGTTTCGGCGGTATTTACTCATTGATACAGGACTGACAAATATTGAATGTTTGCTCCCAGTTTTTTCGGGCTTTGTCCAGATTTCATGCACTAAGAGGTTGAGTGGTATAAAGTAGGACTTGTGTGTAAGCATGCCAGAAGCACTTGATAGTCAAAATAAACAGGCTTACAAAAAGAAACCGAGGAGAATGGAAAGCGAAACTTAACTCTAGAATACAAAGCAGAAGATGTAAAGACTACGAGGCTGCATTTCACTTATAGGCAGGATCCAAGACTGATGAGTGTGACAATAATCAAGCCAGGCTTTTTATAACCACTATGTTGACAGAAAGCGTTGAGAATGCACCCATTTCCCTGTCATGCACTGTAGTATAACTCCACCAGTGTATGTTGCGGGAAGTAATTGAGAACTGCTAGAATTATCAGCGAGAAAAGATCAGTTTCCTCAAAACTCCATTAAGTGAATCGAAACGGAGTTAATACTGTCAAAAAAAAAAAAACAAAAATGATATGAAAGAAGGGAGCATAGAAGTACCACCTCTGGCAGGATGCTACAGGTAACAGCTTAGCATTTTAATGGAGCAGGAGGCCATCTGTTTAAAGAGAAAAATAGCAAGAATAATTTACTGAAATTACCTGGTGTACGGAAGTTAGTTGATCCAATTTGTCAGTTGCTTCGTTTCTTACGTTTTCTTAGCGTTTCTGTGAAGCCACTGCTGGGACCATATGCTAACCCGCACCTGTGCTCTAAAGGTGGCAACTGACAGCTTTGGGTTCACATTTTCAAATGTTTTATACATTCTGTAGTGCTTTTATAAAGATGAAAAGGCAGCATGACTTATATGAAGAGTCACAACGCCTGTAGTGTGGCAATACATAAAATGTTTGCTGTTATACAAGTTATTTTTTAACATTACAACACGCGAAGACGTGGTAGGGGTGTAACGGAAAAGTACCCAATAGTCTCTACTGCTTCTCTATCTTAACAGTGTGGGGGTTTGGCGGTGGTATTCATTTTTTATTATTTATCTTTGGACAATGGGTATTGACTGTGTTTATGTACTGTGAACTACCTCTTGCATGTCATACGTGTTATTTTCTTTCTTATGTTATTCTCTGATACCGCTGTATCTATATTATTTGCACTGCATTTCTCTTGTGAGAGGACATTTGTAATTTTGTTTAGGCTGCACTTGTGTGGTCCTAAAGGACAATAAAGTTTCTTTGAATCTGTGCCAGAAAGAGCTCCTTTAGAACCAGATTGTTACATTTAGTCTGCAGGGACCTGGCACTAAGTGATGCACAAGACTGATAATCAATGTCTAAATGCGTGGCACCAAGACAGTAAACACACTTGGAGTGTGAGTCTTGCTGAAGATTTATGTGCCCTTTTTTTCTTTAAGTTGTAAAAATAACAATACAAAACCAAAGAAAGAAAAGAGACACTCAAGATGAGACAGGCCCCAAAGGCTTTAAAATTTACAACTACAATGAGATAGAAAAAATAAAAGAACAGAACACTGAAAAATACTATATCAAGAAGTTGGTGAGAGGAAAAAGTACAGTTGTGTACACTTACTATAAATGTAGATGTTCGAGTGTATTCACTGTTGCAGTCATCACCTGTGGGTTATCTGCTTGCAGTAGCCCTCAGTCGGCCTGATTAACAAAGTCTTGGGTCCTGAGTCGGTTGCTGTCTCTTCTTCCGTGACGTCAGGTAGTCAGGGGTATAAAACATGCAGCCGATGCCATTACATCAGTTTTTCTTGCCCCAGAAGTCAGGTGCCCCATAATGGGAATATATACAAGGTTATATCTCCAACAAAAAAGCAAATACACCAAAAAGCTTTTAAGCATAGTAAAGGATAGTAGAGGTATAGCCAAGTCGTCAGGGGGCTGGAGGGAGGGTAAACAGGACTGCAACAGTGAATATACTCGAACATCAACATTTATGATAAGTGTACACAACTGTACTATGTTCTTCGTGTTTCACTGTTGCAGTCATCACATTTGGGTAGATTCCCAAAACTAAGGATGGGAGGAGGAATTTAGATACCATTAGGACCAGCTATAATGCCCTGCAAGACCACAGTGGCAAAGCCAGCTCTGGATTTAGAGAAAATTGTCAAATGGTAATGCTTGGTGAAAGTATGCACTGAACTCCAGGTAGCAGCTTCTAGGATGTCCCTGGGTAGGGGCACCCCTGAGAAAGGCTATAGAGGTAGATGCAGTCCTGGTTGAATGGGGTCTGTTCCCCTGTGGGATAGGCTTTCCATGGTGCTTATAGCAGAAATTAATGCAATGGCCTATCCATTTGGAAATGGTTTGCCTTGAAATAGCCTTCCCCTCTGCCCCTGCAGCAAATGCCACCAGCAGTTGTTCAGATATCCTTTGAGGTTTAGTCCTGAGGTTTAGTCCTGCCCAAGTAAAATCTAAGTTGTCTGTGCACGTCTAAGGAGTGCAGTATCTGTTCTTCTTTGTTCTGTGGATTAGGACAGAAAGTTGGAAAATGAATGGACTGATTAAGAGCCACACTGGATACCACAGTGGGCATGAAAAGGGGATTGGTACTGAGGGACACCCTGTCCGCATGAAAGATGATGAAAGGCTCCACTGCCATAAGGGCCTGTAATTCAGATACCCTTCCTGCTGAAGTAATTGCTAAAAGGAAGGCTGTTTTCCAAGAAAGGAATTTTAAATCTGCACTAGCAGCTGGCTCGAAAGGAGGAGGAGTGAGTTTCTCCAATACAAAGTTAAGGTCCCAGGCTGGAGTTGGGGCTCTACTGGGTGGTCTTGCATTTCTGGCCCCTCTGAGGAACTCCTTGAGCAGTGGATGAGAGAAGAGGGGAGGTTCTGTGTTATAATGAGCTGAAATAGCTGAGGCGTGAATTTTGATGGATGAAAAAGAAAGACCCTTGTGAAGCATCTCAGTTAAGTATTGAAGAATCTGAGGTAAGTTGGGCGCTGCTGTGCTCATCCCTTGAGACTGGTTCCAGGCACAGAATCTTTTCCATTTGTCAGCATAAGATTTTCTATTGCTAGGCCTCCTTGCCTCTAAAATGATATCCATTACTTGTTTACTGAGGGGTGGTGAAGGACAGGTTAGGTAATTAGCCAGATTGCTAAGTTCAGGGTTTGAAGCTGAGGGTGCAGAATCTGGTTCTCAGCTGAGACAATAGAGTAGGGGGTCTGAGGCAGATGCCATGGAGACAGCCGTGACACACTGCGCAAGATGGGGTACCAGTGTTGGTGTGGCCAGTCTGGTGCAATCAATATCGTCCTTGGTTTGTCCAGCTTGATCTTTAGAAGTACTTTGGAGAGGAGGAAAGGCATAAACTGATAGGTTTTTCCAACTGAAGGACAGAGCATCCACTTTCCAGGCTTGTTTGTAGGGAGCCATTGCGCAAAACTTGACCAATTGGTAGTTCTAGGGGTAGACAAACAGGTCTATATCTGGGCTCCCCCATTTGTTTGTCAATATGCTGTAAGTCTTTGGTTCCAGTTTCCACTCGTGTGGGTCCATGAGGTTTCTGCTTAGTCCGTCTGCCAGTGTATTTAGTTTTTCTGGCAGGAAATTAGCCTGTAGATGTACCTGGTAGATCAAGGCTGTGTTCCACAGTGCCATGGCTAGTCTGCAGAGGGGTTAAGAATGGGTACCCCCCTGCTTGTTTATGTACCACATAACAGTGGTGTTGTCCATCTTTATCATTAATTGTCCTGGAAGAATGTGGTCCTTGAAGGCTGTCAGAGCATTTTGTACAGCTGACATTTCTTTTTGATTGATATGCAGGCTCATTTGACTTGGGTTCCATTTGCCCTGAATGCACTTCCCTGCCAGGTGAGCCCCCCCATGGATAGTCTGATGCATCTGTTGTTAGGGTTTGGGCAGCAGTGGATAGAGTGAATGGTAGTCCCTTGTTTTGGTGGCGGGCCTCTGCTCACCAAAGGATCTCTAACCATAGGCAAGGTATGATAGGAATCATTGCTTCTAGATCCTGAGAATGTTGACACCATAGGCTTTTTAGATACCATTGTAATTTCCTCATAAGCAGTCTTGCATATGGAATTAGAAGAATGCAGGAGGCCATGAACCCCAAGGCTTGCAGTATTTGTCTGGCAGATAGCAGGGTTTTTGTGGCCACTAGTCTGAAGCAGGTTGTTAAATGAATTTGTTTCTCTGGCATGAGGAAAACTATCTGGGAAGTTGTATTCAAGCTTGCTCCCAGGAATATAATTTGTTGACAGGGTACCAGGTGTGATTTCTTTTCGTTTATGGTGTACCCAGACAATTTAGCACCATTTGTACAAAAGCCAGATGATTCAAAAGTATGTCCTGGCTTTCTGCCTGAATCAGACAATCATCCAGGTATGGGTATATTTGAATATTTCTTTGCCTGCAAAATGCAATGACTGGAGCTAGGCATTTTATGAATACCCTGGGAGCAGTAGATAAGCCAAAGGGCAGTGCAGAGAACGGATAGTGCATGTAGCCTGCTTTGAAGCGTAGGTATCTTCTGCAAGATCCCCTGATTGGGATGTGCAGGTATGCTTCCCTTAAATAGTGTGTTGCCAACCAGGCATCTTTGCCTAGTATGGGAAGCAACTGGTGAAGAGTTAGCATCTTGAATTTTGGAATCACCAAAAAAGTGTTTAAAGTAGACAGGTCCAGGATCGGATGCCATGAGTTGTCTTTTCTGGGTACCAGGAAAAGTCTTGAGTAGAAACCTTGTCTCTCTTCCTCCTCTGGTACAGTTTGAATAGTCTTTATGCTTAACAAAGAGAGTACTTGCTTTTGAGCCTCTACCCTCTGATTTGGGGTTGATAACATGTGAAAGTGAAATCTGTATCCTTGGGAAACTATACTTAAAACCCATTTGTCCTGGGTAATGAGTTCCCAGTTTTTTGTATGTAGAGCAATCTTTCCCCCCAAAGGGGCAGTCAGTTGAGAAGTGCTTGTAAGTTTAAAAGTTAAGTCATAGAGACAGTTTACCATAGGGGGGAGTTTTACTACTCCCAGATTTGAAAGTGGGGGCCTCCAACTGCTTAGTCCTGGGCATACCCTGGGACTGAAGCCTGGGAGTTCTGCTGAATCTGAGTTTGGACTGAGAAGGCCTGGAAGACTCAGGAAAGGACCAATTATTAGAGGGCCAATGCCTACTAAATCTTGGAGGTTGTACTTGTAAGAACTCTAACACTTTGCATAGATTTAGCTTTTTCCTGAATCTTTTTAAGAACTTCTTCTCAGGTGGTCCTGATTTAAGGGAGCATCCAGTAATTTAGCTTTAACATGATCTGACAAAAATTGCTCCTTAAGCCAAGCATGCCTTCCAAGTACAGACCCAGTGACAGCAGCCCTGCAAGATGCCTCTAGTGAATCAAAACCACATTGCAAAGTAAATTTTCCAACCTGTTCAGCAGAATGCATTAAATCCTGTATATCCTTATTTTCAGCACAATCGGGAATCAACATAATTTTCTGTTTAAGCAATCCAATAATATGCTGCTGATTCTTTAACATATGAAGCTGGCAGTTTAAAGCCCTAATGGCCAAGGTTGCAGAAGTGTAAACCTTCTTATCCCATCTATCCAGCACCCTGCAGTTTCTATTGGGGGGGGGGGGTACGATTTTTGGCAGTAGTAGCTTTAATGCCCTTGGGTCCCTGTAAAATGGTCTCAGGATCCGCAGTAGGATTTTTGAAAAGGAACATGTGAGAATCTGGGACCCTGTAGTATCTATCAGGTTTTCTGGAAGCAGGAGGTAGAGAGTCAGGGGCAGGCTATATTCCAAAAAGGCATCATCAACAATGTCCAGAACAGGAGGGTTAGCTAAAGGCTTGTGCTGTGGCAGGAGTAAGAAATCCCCAAGCCTCTTTTTAGAATCAGAGAAATCCTGACTTTCCCAACATAAATGTTCCCTAAGAGTATGTAAGGTTTCACAAAATGAGAAATCCTCGGGGGGGGGGGGGGTGGCAGAGGGAATAGAGTCCTCAGCATCAGAATCCTCATAGGTAGATAAAGGTAAATCCTGGTCATCAGAGGCAACAGAAATTTCAAAATCCTGGTCAGAAGTATCATAAGCAAACTCTCTTAGAGGGGGAAGGTTGGCTTCCCCCGATTAAAGTAATAAGGTCTTCAGCCATTCTTATAATTTGTTTTTTAGGAACAGAGGCCTGACCATGCGGTCTGGGCGTCGGTTTTCTAGGCATGGTTCGAGTTTTAGGCCTTGATGGCGCCGGTTTGATATGCAACTCAGTAGGTCTGAATACACCCTCAGAAGCCGGTGCCTGCACAGCGGCTTCGGACGCATCCAAGGTACAGACATTCGCAGGTTCCACAGTTGAAGCATCTCGCGGCATACTGGACTCCAAATGGGTCTCAGTAGAGGCCTGCGAATCTGAAGTAGCGGGTAGTATCAGGGGCTGCGAAAGTGACTCACTGAGTACTGGCGAACTGGTGACTGGCTTAGGAGAAGTGTCGTCGGCAGCTTTGGACCTAGGCGGCCTGTCTCTGTCTTTATCTTTGCGTTTTTTTCAGAATATCAGTAGTCGGATGGCTTACCGAAGACATGTCTGGATAATTGAACCGAGCACCAAAATATTTTGAAGCGAAAATATACAGACGACGGATAGTTCGTTGTTTAAATAAGGCACAAAACTGACAGCGAGGTACGTTGTGGTCAGGGCCTAGGCAAGCAATGCAGTACGAATGAAAATCTTTATGAGGTATTTACTTTCCACAAGAAATGCAATTATTTACTTTTACTGACATTGGTTTAGAGCAAAAAAAGTTTCCCCAACGGGGTACTTAGCTTTAGTTGAAGACTTCGGTTCTGAAACTCAAAAATTAAAATTTCAGGAATCGGCCGACCAGCACTTGCGAACTGCTTCTGCTTCGGGCACCACACAGCAAGAAAGACTGATATAATGATGTCGGCTGCATGTTTTATACCCCTGACTACCTGACATCATGGAAGAAGAGACAGCAACTGACGCAGAACCCAAGACTTTGTTAATCAGGGCGACTGCAAGCAGATAACCCAAATGTGATGACTGCAACAGTGAAACATGAAGACCAACAGCCAGAGAACTTAAGACTAAATTAAGAAAACAAAAGTCAATTAAGAAACAGAAAAAATAAGCCATAAACTCACTAAAATAAAACAAAAACGTCAGACACTTAAAATCAGTTCTTTAATCCACAAACAGTACATCTACAGGCAGTTTTGGATTTAGTGTTTGTGGATTAAAGAACTGTTTGTCATTTTTGCTTTACATTACTAAATTAAGAAAAGCTATTACCTGAAAACATTAAGGTCCAGATGCAGTACTTAACTTATGGCTAAAACAATTAACATCTTTACTCCCAGATTTAGCCTCAAGCAAAAATTACTTATAAAACAAAACATATTTATTCTTAAGAATGAATCTGCAAGCCATCCTAAGAACTACAAGTCGATAATGTGCCTTTTGACAGCACAAAACTATAAACTGGAACTGATGCAGAGACCGTTAATAGTTATCTATAAAAAAAAATCATTCATGGCAAAAAGGTAATAAAAAGTAGTCTCAAATGACACATCCGTTCAGTTTGACAGAGTATTTCGGAGAGGAGTGATAATGGAAATCAAATTGGGAACAGACTGAAATCAAGCAGTAACTGGAAGTGCCAAAAAACAAAAGAAAGAATATTAAGTAAAGGACCAGAAGAAAAAGAAAGAAAACTGGAAATTCTACAGTTACAGTGGCAAGTACAGAGAAAATCTGAAAAAGCCACAGGCTCGTCAAGAAGTGACATATGAATGGTTAAAGAGAATTGAATTTAAACCAAAACATAAATGAATAATAATCACAGCTCAAGATAGCATGCTACATACTGGTTTACAATGTCTATGGAAAACGTGGGAGAAAAAGACAATCAGAAACAGTTGTACGTCTTGTTACTGGTTGTGATACATTCATGGCTGGGGGTCTGTATACTGAAAGGCACAACAATGTTGCAAGATTGTCGTACTGGGAGTTGTGCAAACACTACAACATAGAAGTAGCTGAGAAGAACTGGAAATATGAACCACAAAACATTATTGACAACGAGGCAGTCTGGATTCCATTAGGATTATCCTCTAGCAAAAGTTAGGAAAACTGATGAATGAAAAGCAAATAGTATCCAAGAAAAAAGGACAAAAGTAACACTGCTCACTGAAAAAGCTACACACAGTGACATATAGTGTCTTATATACTGAAATACACAAAGTCATAAAATTCTAGGCTTTGCAAGCAGAAAATAAAGCAAAGTGGAATAGAGAGACCCAGACAGTTCCAATAATAGTACAAGCAATAATGCAAGCAACAGGACTAATAAAAATAATTACAATCATAATTAAATACGCTACCAATACATGAACTACAGAAGGAAGCAATTCTGGGTACACTGCGGGTGCTGATAAGAGCAATCATGACAAACGAAGACTGAAGCAATACTAATTTCTTAAATGTTAATCACACCCTGACTCAGGAATAGGGTCCACTCCTGTTGTGGTATTAGCATCCCAAAACATTTGGAGAAATTAAAAAGAAAGGAAGAAAGACCAGCCACTATTCCAAGCATTATGAATGCTTGATCTTGGTGGCACTACTGAAGTTAGATATGTTCCACAAAGCATCCCCTCTCAACCCAAAACTGTAATAGTTTTGAATAGATCTGAATCTTCTACTACTTAGATTCCCAAGCCAGTACTTACACTTTACTCAACGAAATTGTACTGCAGAATTCTTCTAACTAGTTTTTTTTTTCAGCATCAGGTTCTAAGGTAGATAACCCTACATTTTCTTCCATGTTCAGATACAGACATCACTACTCAACTTTTTTTTTCTCTGACAGCGCTACTCACCTTATTCCTAGTTTTCCTACCTTCCTTTCCTCTTGATGACGTCCAGCAGCCAGGTGATTTGCCTGTTACCTGCTGGTTTGGCTGTTCCTGGTTTTTACTGGGAAAGAAAGGTCATAGGTTGTGAGGGCCTGGTGCAATCCAGTCCAGTCCCTGACTGAGCCACTGCATGCACTCTACAAAAAGGAAGCAGTTCAAGTAAGTTATAAATCTCTGCCTGTCCTAATGTGTGCAAATTCAGTCCAAATTGCTAGAGCACTGCAGCTAAACATCCTGTGATCCCAACCCCCTCAGCAAGAAATACATCTTACCACAATTTTGTCAACACAGCAATGTGCATAATATGGGCAGTGATTATTTGTGCATTTAAATAATCTAGCAGGGGGTGGAGGGCTTTATTAAACTTACCCAAAATATGCATAGCTTAAGCAGGACCTCAGCTGTCTGTATTACACAGTAAATTCATATATGACAATTATCCCTACTGTTAGATATCAACTGATTGCTGGGTGAACAAAAACAAAAGTGTTTATTCCATCCTCAAAAAAAAAAAAAAAAAAATTAGAAGCTTAACATTCCCAAAAATGTAGGTTAATTCTGAAACCATACTGTGATATCAGATGGGTTCAAGATAAACAGTTAGAATGCAAAGAGAGGGCAACAGTACTGCAAATTGTAACAAATCCCACAAAGTCACTGACTAATCATGTTTGCATGCTAAAATTTTAAGGTTAAAAATTACATTATTTCCCGTAATTCAGTGTTATAAGCTAAATCTATTGTTTATACTGCATGCTCAGTAAGACTCAGACAAAATGGGGTAAAGAGATTCCCAGCTTCCCTTCATTGCTAGGATTACAACCTTTTAAATGTGCATCTTTAATGCTGTTTATGATCAACTCAACGTCAGCAATTCAACATCTCTGCATCTTGGGGAATGGAATGCAGCAATGTCAAAGAATGAACGTATCATATACTTTGGAACTGCAGAGTTACATGGCTGGTCTTCAACCAATCAAAACTCCAAAAGGAGAGGTCCATGACAATATCGGAACCGTAAAAATCTACTGCCAATCATTAGCGGACCAGAGTTCCGCTGTGGTGACCCCTAACCTGGGAAAAGGCGAAAGACAAACAACAACCAGCAGCTTTCTGACAGAATCTAATGCATTAGATCCTACATATTTGATAGGGCTGCAGATTTAAACAGACTGGAACATTGTGGAAAAAGGACAGAATGCAATCAATAGGACACTCAAAAGGGATGAAATTCCCAAGAGTGGACTCCTACTACCACGCTATCCAGCCTGTAATTCTTACCAGATAACTAGCAATCATACCAAGCATCCTTCACACATCAACATTTAAAATGTTAGTTTCTAATATGGATAACCTACCTTTAAGCAGACACACAGCTTTGAAATTAAAACTAATGGACATAGAGAGAGCGCGAGAGAGATTAATCTGAAAGATGACTGTTGGATGTCTAATCTTCATCTGCATACAGTTTTAATTTAATGAATCAACTAATGATCCAGAACAAATAAAGGAAAAGTACAGTTGTGTACACTTACCATAAAAGTAGATGTTCGAGTGTATTCACTGTTGCAGTCATCACATTTGGGTTATCTGCTTGCAGGAAGCCCTCAGTCGGCCTGATTATCAAAGTCTTGGGTCCTGCGTCGGTTGCTGTCTCATCTTCTATGACGTCAGGTAGTCAGGGGTATAAAGCATGCAGCCAACGACATTACATCAGTTTTTCTTGCCCCAGATGTCAGGTGCCCCCATAATGGGAAGTAATTATATACAAGGTTACACCTCCAACAAAAAAGCAAATACACCAAAAAGCTTTAAGCATAGTAAACAAGAATAGAGGTATAGTCAATAGAAGTCAGGGGGCTGGAGGGAGGGTAACCAGGACTGCAACAGTAAATACACTCGAACATCTACATTTATGGTAAGTGTACACAACGGTATTATGTTCTTCGTGTTTCACTGTTGGTCATCACATTTAGGTACATTCCCAAAGCTAAGGATGGGAGGAGGCAATTAGACAGCATTTGGACCAGCTAAAAGGCCCTGCAAGATTGCAGTGGCAAAGCCAGCTCTGTATTTAGAAAAAATTGGCAAGTGGTAATGCTTGGTGAAGGTATGTACATAATTCGAGGTAGCAGCTTCTAGGATGTCCCTGGTAGGGACACCTCTGAGAAAGGTTGTAGAGGTAGATGCAGCCCTGGCTGAATGTGGTCTTATTCCCTGTGCGGTAGGTTTTCCATGGTGCTTATAGCAAAAATGAATGCAATGGCCTATCCACTTAGAAATGGTTTGCTTTGAAAGGGCCTTCCCCTCTGCCCCTGCAGCAAATGCCACCAGCAGCTGTTCAGACTTCCTGAGAGGCTTAGTCCTGTCCAAGTAAAATCTAAGTTGTCTGTGCATGTCAAACGAGTGCAGTATTCGTTCCACTTTGTTCTGTGGATTAGAAAAGAAGGTTGGCAAATGAATGGACTGATTAAGGGCCACACTGGATACCACCTTGGGCATAAATGAGGGATTGGTCCTGAGGGACACCCTGTCTGCATGAAAGATGAAGAAAGGCTCCACTGCCATGAGAGCCTGTAATTCAGACACCCTTCTTGCTGAAGTGATGGCTAGAAGGAAGGCTGTTTTCCAAGAAAGGAATTTCAACTCTGCATTTGCAGCTGGCTCAAAGGGAGAAAGAGTGAGCTTTTCCAAAACAAGTTTAGGTCCCAGACTGGAGTAGGGGCTACTCCTGGGTGGTCTTAAGTTTTTGGCCCTTCTGAGGAATTGCTTCAGCAGTGGATGAGAGAAGAGGGGTGGTTCTGTGTTGTAATGTGCTGAAATGGCTGCGGCATGAATTTTGATGGATGAAAAGGAAAGGCCCTTGTGAAGCATCTCAGGTAAGTATTGAAGAATATGGGGTAAATGGGTACTGATGTGCCCAACCTTGGAGTCTGGCTCCAGGAACAGAATCTTTTCCATTTTTCAGCATAGGATTTTCTAGTACTAGGCCTCCTTGCCTCCAGAATGACATCCATCACTTGCTTACTGACGGATGGTAACAGAGAAGTCCGGTAATTAGCCAGGCTGCAAGGTTCAGGGTTTAAAGCTGTGGGTGCAGAATCTGGCCCTCCTGCTGGGACAGCAGGGTAGGGGTCTGAGGCAGGTGCCATGGTGCTAGCTGTGACACACTGCGCAATAGGGGTACCAGTGTTGGCGTGGCCAGTCCGGTGCAATCAGTATTGTCCTTGGCTTGTCCTGTTTGATCTTTAGTAGCACTTTGGAGAGGACAGGCAGAGGGGAAAAGGCATAAACTGATAGGTTTTTCCAGGTGAAGGACAGGGCATCCACTTTCCAAGCCTGTTTGTGGGGAGTCCTTGTGCAGAATTTGTCCAATTGGTAGTTCTGAGGGGAAGCAAACAGGTCCATCTCTGAGCTCCCCCATTTGTTTCTCAACATGTTGAATACCTTTAGTTCCAGTTTCCACTCATGTGGGTCCATGAGATTTTTGCTTAGGTCGTCTGCCAGTGTATTCAGCTTTCCTGGAAGGAATTGAGCCTGTAGGTGCACTTGATAGCTCAAGACTGTGTTATACAGAGCCATGGCTAGTCTGCAGAGAGGGTTTGAGTGGGTACCCCCGTTTATGTAGCATGTAACAGTGGTGTTGTCCATCTTTACCAATAATTGCCCTGGAAGAATGTGGTCCTTGAAGGTTGTCAGAGCATTCTGTACAGCTAACATTTCTTTTTGATTGATACGCAGGTGCATTTGACTTGGGTTCCATTTGCCCTGAATGCACTGCCCTGCCAAGTGAGCCCCCCATGCATAGTCTGATGCGTCTGTTAGGGTTTGGGCGGCAGGGGGCAGAGTGAATGGTAGTCCCTTGTTTTGGTGGCAGGCCTCTGCCCACTAAAGAAACTATCTTTAGACAAGGTATTATAGGATTCACTGATTCTAGCTCCTGAGAATGTTGATACCATAGTCTTTTTAGATACCATTGTAGTTTCCTCATATGCAGTCTTGCATATGGAATTAGTAGAATGCAAGAGGCCATGAACCCCAGGGCTTGCAGTATTTTCTTTGCAGATAGCTGGGTCTTTGTGGCCAGTAGATTGAAGTAGGCTGTCAAATGAACTTGTTTCTCTGGCGTGAGGTAGGCCATCTGGGAAGCTGTATTCAAGCTTGCTCCCAGGAATACAATTTGTTGGCAGAGTACAAGACTTGATTTCTTTTCGTTTACGGTGTACCCCAGAGAAGTCAGTAATTTCTTTAAAAATGCCAGATGATGTAATAGTATGTCCTGGCTTTCTGCCTGAATTAGTCAATCGTCCAGGTATGGGTATATCTGAATATTTCTTTGCCTGCAAAGACTGGAGCTAGGCACTTTGTGAATACCCTGGGCGCAGTAGATAACCCAAAGAGCAGTGAAGAGAACTGATAGTGCATGTAGCCTGCTCTGAAGCGTATGCATCTTCTGCAAGATTCCCTTATTGGGATGTGCAGGTAGGCTTCCTTTAAATCCAGTGTTGCCAACCAGGCATTTTTGCCTAGGATGGGAAGCAGCTGATGAAGACTTAGCATCTTGAATTTTTGGATTACCAAAAATGTGTTTACGATAGACAGGTCCAGGATAGGATGTCAGGTCTTTCCTGGGTACCAGGAAAAATCTTGAGTAAATATCTTGCCCCCATTCTACTTCTGGGACAGGTTGAATAGCCCTGATGCTTAATTGAGAGAGAACCTGCTTTTCAGCCTCTGCCCACTGATTCGGGGGTAGGTCTGGTCAACCGTTTGGGGTTGGTAAGGAGTGTAAGTGGAATCTGTATCCTTGGGAAACTATATTTAGAACCCATTTGTCCTGGGTAATGAGTTCCCAATTTTTTGCATGCAGGGCGATCTTTCCCCTTAAAGGAACAGTCAGTTGAACAGGGCTTTGAAGGTTTTAAGTTAAGTCATTGAGACAGTTTACCATAGGGGGGAGTTTTACTACTCCCTGCTTTGGAAGTGGGAGCCCCCCACTGCTTAGTCATGTGAGCACCCTGGGACTGAAGCCTGGGTGTTCTGCTGGTTCTGGGTTTGGACTGAGAAGGCCTGGAAGAGGTAGGAAAGGACCAATTCTTACAGGGCCAATGCCTACTAAATCTGGGAGGCTGTACTCGCAGGAAATCTTTAACAGTTTGTACAGATTTAGCTTTTTCTTCCATCTTTTTAAGTACTTCTGCTTTGTTGCCAAATAGGCGGTCTTGGTTTAAGACAGCATCCAGTAATTTAGCTTTAACATGATCTGGCAAAGATTGCTCCTTAAGCCAAGAATGCTTAAGTAAAGACCTGGCGCCAGCAGCCCTGCAAGATGCCTCTAATGAATCAAAACCACATTGCAAAGTATGTTTTCCCACTTGTTCAGCAGAATGCATTAAATCCTATAATTCTTTATTTTCAGCACAGTCAGGATTCAACATCATTTTCTGTTTAAGCAATCCAATAATATGCTGCTGATACTTCAACATATGAAACTAGCAGTTTAAGGCCTTGATGGCTAACGTTGCAGAAGTGTATACCTTCTTACCCAATCTATCCAGCACCCTGGAATCTCTATCAGAGGGGGGCAGGATTTTTGGCAGTAGTGGCCTTAATGCCCTTGGGTCCCTGTGAAATGGTCTCAGGAGCCACAGTAGGATTTTTCAAGAGGAACTTGTGAGAGTCAAGTACCCTGTAATACTGATCAGGTTTTCTGGGAGCAGGAGGTAAAGTGTCAGGGGCCAGGCTAGATTCCAAGAAGGCATCATCTACAATGTCCAGTACAGGAGGGATAGCTAAAGGCCTGTGTTGAGGCAGGATTAAGAATTTCCTAAGCCTCCTTTTGGAGTCAGAGTAATCATGGCTTTCCCAGAGGAAATACTCCCTAAGAGTATGCAAGGTTTCACCAAAAGAGAAATCCTCTGGAGGGGAAGCAGAGGGAATGGAGTCCTCTGCAACAGAATCCTCATAGGTAGATAAGGGCAAATCCAGGTCATCAGAAAAAACAGAAATTTCAGAATCCTGATCAGAAGACTCAGAAGGAAAGTCAGTTCTAGGTCTCTTAGAGGGAGAAGGGTGGCTTCCCCTGATTAGAGTAATAAGGTCTTCAGCCATTCTTGTCATTTGTTTGTTAGGCATAGGGGCCTGACCATGCAGTCTGGGCACTGGTTTTCTGGGCATGGATCGAGTTGTACGCCTTGAAGAAGATGGTGTTGGTTTAATATGCAAGTCAGTAGGCCTGAATACAACCTCAGAAGCCGGTGCCTGCAAAGCGGCTCTGGACCCATCCAAGGTAGAGACATACGCAGGTTCCACAGTCGAAAAAGAATCTTGTGGTATACCAGACTCCGAATGGGTCTCAGTAGAGGCCTGCGAATCAGAAGTAGCGGGTATCAGGGGCTGCGAAAGTGCCTCACTGAATACCGGCGACTAGCTTAGGAGATGCGTCGTCGGCAGCTTTGGGTCTATGTGGTCTGTCTCAGTCTTTATCTTTGCATTTTTTCGGAATGTCAGTAGTCAGGTGGCTTACCAAAGCCATTTATGGATAATTGAACCAAGAACCAAAATATTTAGATGCAAAAATGAACCGATGACAAATAGTACAAGGTTTGAATAAGGCACAAAACCGACAGCGAGGTACATCGTGGTCTAAGCCTAGGCAAGGAATGCAGTACGAATGAAAATCTTTATGAGGTATTTGCTTTCCACAAGAAATACAATTGTTAAATTTTACTGACATCGGTTTAGAGCAAGAAAAAGGTTCCCCAACCAGGTACTTAGCTTAGTTGAAGACTTCGGATCTGAAACTCAAAAACGAAAATTTCAGGAGTCGGCCGACCAGCACTTGCGAACTGCTTCTGCTTTGGGCACCGCACGGCAAGAAAAACTGATGTAATCGCGTCAGCTGCATGCTTTATACCCCTGACTACCTGACGTCATGGAAGATGAGACAGCAACAGACGCAGGACCCAAGACTTTAATAATCAGGCCGACTGAGGGCTACCTGCAAGCAGATAACCCAAATGTGATGACTGCAACAGTGAAACACAAAGAACATCAAACAGCAATATGAAGTGGATACTGATTCACTATCAATTCATGAAAAATTAATAGCAATAACTGTAAATCAAAGAGAAAAATACTTTTTTTCAGAGCAATATATTACCCTGAATCAAATTATACCATACCCCAACACCTCTCTCCTAAATGGAACAAGCCTGATTTGTTTTCTTAAGGAACTAAGCCAAAAGTGAAGACATACATTTTCTCCAGTAGCACTTTGTACTGCTCGTCCCCTCGTCCTCCCTCCACTTCCTGGTCCAGTTTGGTAATCAGCTCGTTCTCAAACTTGGGGAGGAAAAAAGAAATCACATGAGCAAATTCCACAAATCAAGTAAGCAGACTAAAAATGCACTAAGTATACTTACAAAACCTTAACAGGAAAACTAAAAAAATAGTGCAAGTGCAATGAGCAGATATACTATTACATTCAGAAGGCATGTAAGATGTACATTTTACACCTGGGCACCAATTCCTTCAATTCAGTACCCGTGATCTTCAAGATAATCACTCTGACTGTACTCTGCTGACACAGACTACAATGCTACCCTGAGATACTAGGATTACAAATGCTAGATGGAAGGTTGGTTATTCTACTGTGCCTCTCCAAGAGTTATTACAAGCCATAAATTACATGTTAAAGTATTCACCAGATATCGGTTCTTATCTGAAATGGCCCACCACAGTGGGTTCACATGGCAATTGTTCTTATGTCCTTTCACATAGGTTTTCAAAAATTTCTCAGTCCTATAAATCAAGGGGACATATCCCTTTTGTACTTTGCCTGGGTGAAAGGGTGTTTACTAGCCAAGGGTCTTCTAGTTCTAGAGTGCCTCAAATAAGGTACCACCTCTGCAAGATAAATAAAATTATCCCAGATGCTTCACTGGAGGATCTCCTAAGCCTTCAAAGAGAGAGGGGAAAAGGTGGGGAAAAGATAATACACTGCAGAAGGTCCTGCAAAGATCCACTGCTATGGCGAGTGTTCAGATAATCTGGAATACCACATTTTGAACAGTCTTCTCCATTGTACTCACACCTGGGATGACTACTAAGAGCAATAAAAGAATGATTTGGAAAGTCACAGCAGAATAAAACAAAAAGACTCAGGGAAAAAAAATGGACAGCATTCCCAAAACATATTTCTCAGCCTAAAGTGAAGCTGTAGGTACCATTGTGTACTGAAAGTTAAGAATACAGAAGCAATATTACCTATAATTACATTCCTAAATCATGCACTAGAGGCACTTATTCTCCACTAGCTTCATGGCTCAGACAAATAAATCCCTGACTGCAATCTGGATGACTCAGGACTGATTAGCCACCTCAGCTGGCCATGGAAGGTAGAAATGAGTAGGCAATACTAGCTCATCTATCCCATATGGAAGGAGGCTGCCTGACCTGTTGTACAGATGATTCTCAGGGGATGGTAAATGAATGTGCCAGGAAACACTAGATCATATCATATGACTGGGTTACCAAACAGTACCTTGCACTGGCACTGCAGCCTGGGAAGCACACACATGCAAATGGGCCTGGCACACCAACTACATATCTATGGAGCATGCAAAAAGGCAGTCAAGGAACAGCAAGGATTGATATAAAAGGGGGAAGGTACAGTCATCAACTAGATGACCACTCCAGAACATATAGGGAGATGGCAACTAAAGGCAACTGTTCTCCAAGTAGAATATTACAATAATTTGACAGCAACAGTCAAAGCCCAACTAGCCTGCCCATGGCAGAGTACAATTCAGTGAAACAGTAAGAAACCCTTTTACTATAAAACTATAACTGATGAATACAAGCAGTATGGAAAATGCAGTCTACTAAAGATGAGCCTCAAGAACTAAAACTGGGAAATGAAGATGACCATTTAAGGGAACCTTAGAAACCACTTTTAGGAGAAAGTGTGGACTGACCCTGAGAGAGAGAGAAAGCTAACTTCCATAAAATAATCAAAACAGTTCCCTTTCTCCAAAACGTCTGAAGCCTGGGATACATAAAAGTGGAAACAGCAGCTACAAGAAATAAGGTCTTTTGAGACAAAACAACAGACCTTCCAAAGCAGCTAGTTCATAAAGAGAACAAGAGAGTTAAATATATAACATATATTATATCGGGAGATTTTCTTATACAAGCCCTAAGACAAAACGTCAATTTCAAAAACTTCTGAACTAGCCAGAGCTGAGTCACAGTCCTACTGTCTACCAGCAAATAAAAGGATGAAAAAGTGGACATGTAGAATTACACAGATGAATAAGAGAAACCAAAGAAAAAGAAATGCTAAAAACGACAAACATGACTATCTAAGTAGAAGGAGGAAGCTTCACATAAGTAAAATCTATTTTCCCCTCAACCTTTCAAAAAAGGGGGCAGTCCAATGGCTTTCTAGCATCAACAGTCACTTTCAAATAAGTATGTGGTACATTTATTTAAACAGTCACTCCTGGAGTAACCAAACCCAGAGTTACAGGCTATCCTCATTCCATGTCAATGCCATGCCAACAGCCTTTAAATGAATAGATTATAAGCAACCACAGACTGATCATCTCCAAGCTAAGCAGTAGGAGGGGCTCCACAGCGTAGTAAAAGCCACTTTGGACCTGCCTATTCAACACTTCATCAGCAGGTGGAAATCTGAAGGAAATGAAAAAAACAAATATAAATGTACCCTGCAGAAGAAATCCAGAGCTCAATCAGTCCTGCTGTTAAAAATACTTAACTTTCTCAAAGGTTGACAGTGCCGAACCACAAAAGACACTTTAGAAAGTCCCAGACAAGTTTTGAGGTCAATTTGATTGGTTATCCAGACATCCTAATATAGAAATACCATAAAACTCCAATAATGGTGCCATTCTGTAACCATGGCACTACCTTACTGGACAGCAGCCACAAAAACTTACCAAAACAATAGATGTCCTTCTCTTCACTGTTGCAGTATTCTTAACATGAGGGATCCCCTGCCAAGGGCAGCTCGATGGCCGGCCACTATACCAAAGCCTTTAGCTTAATGATACACAGTACATCACATGTATGCTCCCCGCATTTGTTGTAGGGCATTAAAGGTGACATCTGGATGCATCATCTTCAGAACTGAAAGCCTCAGGAGGAACGCCAGCTCTAGGATACCAGAGGGTAACATGCACATCCAAAGGGACAAAATACCAGAGGGAGGAGGAAGGGAGTGAATACTGCAACAGTGAAGAGAAGGACATCTACTGTTATGAAAAGATTTTATACAACTGTACTATGCCCTTCCATTTCACTGCTGCAGTATTCTTAACATGAGGAAGAGGGCAAAAGCTCAGGAAGAAGATGAGGAGGAATGGCCAGCAGAGTCTTCTAGGAAACCATGAAGAATAGCCCAAGGAAAACCAGCTCTAGCTCTGGATATGACATCCAACTTGTAATCTTTGGTAAAGGTATACACAGAAAACCAGGTAGCTGCCTAAAGGCTAGAATTAATATCCAAATTCTTGAAAAAAGCACCAGAAGAAGCCACAGCCCTAATATACTGAGCCTTGATCATAGAAGGAAAGCTCCTACCATGATGATGATGATAAAAAAAAAAAAAAATTATGGCTTTAGAAATCCAAGAGGAAATGGTCTTCTTGAAACTGGCAAACCTAATGATCTACGATGAAAAGAAACAAAGTTGATCAAATTTTTGAAAAGCTTTACTTTTGCCCAAATAAAATGTGAGTTGTCTATGCACATCCATATATACATACATTTGTTTATTTAGTAAGAATGCTGACAACCTATCAAAAAAAGGAAATGCTTTTTGCATTGCATTTTTATTTTTTATTTGTACCGTATTGTAATTGCATTGCATTTTGCTGATAGGTTGTCCTCACTCTTACTATATAAACAAATGTATGTATATATTTCTTCTACATATTGATATTCCTTTATTCTGATGAAGTTCTATACATAATAAAGGAACAAAAGTGCTTAATTCACAACGGATCTGCCTACAAGTAATTTTTTTCTTTGTTTGTTCGGAAGTGTTATAATATATATATATATATATATATATATATATATATATATATATATATATATATACATACACACACTCAAAGACGAACTAACCCCTCACCTAAACACACTGTTCAAACTCAGCCTCTCCACAGGCTACATACCCATAGAGTGGCTCACAGCAACGGTTATTCCGCTCCACAAAGGTGGAGCCACAACAGACCCCGGGAACTACCGCCCTATAAGCCTGACTAGCTTGGTCTGCAAGGCTATGGAGCGCATCATCATGGAACTCATTAACAGAGACAATGGGAACCTCCAAACACTGGACCCTACTCAGTTTGGCTTTGTTAAGGGCAGATCATGCCTCCTAAACCTGGTGAACTTCTTTGAGACAGTTACCAAGGCTATAGATGAGGGAAAGGTGGTACACACAGCCTACCTAGACCTCGCTAAGGCCTTCGACACCATTCCCCATTCTGGTATTATAGACAAGCTCACCAGCCTGAACATAAACCCCTATGTCACAAGATGGGTTGCCAACTGGCTCATGGACAGAACCCACATGGTGACAGTTGCGGGAGCTAGGTCCGTCTCTAAACCGGTTACAAGTGGTGTTCCCCAGGGCTCAGTCCTAGGACCCCCCCTGTTCGGCATATACTTCTCAGAGGTACAGGCAAGCACATGAGGACTATGGCTGACCAAGTTCGCAGACGACTGCAAACTAGGGGCTATAACTGACTCTCCGGCTGACACAGACATCCTCCAAAAGGGTCTCACTGAGACAGATACCTGGTGTCAAAATCATGGCCTCAAGCTAAATGCCAAAAAGTATATAGTCATCCCTTTTGGAAAAAACAAAGTACCCACAAACTACCACATAGGTGGCAGTCCCCTAAATACGGAACACGTAATAAGGGATCTGGGGACCCAAGTAGATAGTAATCTCACCTTTGATAATCACATTACCAAAGTGGTTAGAAAATCCTTCTACGTGGCCCACCTAATCACAAAAGGGTTTGCATCCAGATCAAAAGAGGTCATTGTGCCCCTCTACTCATCACTCATAAGACCCATCTTAGAGTACAACACCCCATTTGGGATGTACCTTACAAGATACCTGCAACAGCTGGAAAGACCACAGAAGTACCTCACCAAGAGGATCAATGGCCTTAAACAGATGCTCTATGCAGCTCGACTGAAGAAACTTTTAGTTATGTACTTACCATAACTTTAGATGTTTGGGATCCATCTCGCCTACATTCTGTACTGATGGTCTTGGAGCCGATCCCTCGGCTCCGACTCGGCACGCTATGCTATAGAGCGAAGCCTCTTATTGGCTGAGCTATTTTCTATCCCAGGATGCACCACCACTAATCCCCCAGATCGTGTTTGTCCGCATTCATGCACACATACATAACTTGTTTATATAACATTGCCAGATGTTTCAAGATGAAACAACAGGATTCGGACCTTCTGATCTCCTCTGATCTCCAAGGAAGGGGGAAGGAGGGTGGAGTTATTGAATGAGCGAGATGGATCCCAAACATCTAAAGTTATGGTAAGTACATAACTAAAAGATGTTATGTGATCCTATCTCGCCTACATTCTGTACTGATGGGACAGCCCCTAGCACCTAAATCCTGGGTGGCTCACTGGAAAACACTCCTGAGCACTGTGGAACCAAATGAAGCTCGTCCCCTAGATGCCACATCCAATTTGTAGTGAGAAATGAAAGTGTGCGGGAAGACCACGTAGCCACAGCACAAATGTCACTAATGGCAAGCTTAGAATGGAATGCTATTGAAGTAGCCATAGCTCTTGTAGAATGAGCTTTGACAGAGGTCGTAAGCTCTTTATTAGAAGAGGAATAAGCTTGAGTAATACAGTCCCTGATCCATTTGGCAATAGTGACCTTTGTGACGGCTTTGCCCAATTTATTATCCGAAAAGGATACAAACAATTGATCTGTTTTCCTTGTTTGTTTGGTCCTATCTAAATAAAACGCAATTGCCTGTGGACATCTAATGTGTGGAATATGTATTCCGCTTTGTTTGAGTACTTTGGAAAGAAAACTGGAAGTTCTAATGACTGTTGTAGGCAAAGACTGGAACAAACCTTAGGGACAAAGGATGGATTTGGCCTGAGAGATACTCTATCTTTGTGAAAAACCAAGTACGGAGGTTTTACAGACAAAGCTTGAAGCTCTGAAACCCTTCTGGCAGAAGTAATCGCAACTAGAAAGGCAGTTTTCCACGATAGAAATTTTAAATCACATGTTGCTGCCGGTTCGAAGGGGGAGGAAGTTAAGGCACGTAACACCACATCGAGATCCCATGGAGGAGCAGGATGAGAAATTGGAGGTCGTAAAAGCGCAGCACCTTTCATGAAGGTCTTACACAATCTGTTGCTCATTAAAGGTGGGTTTATAGACTCGTGAAAATTGGAAATAGCTGCCAATTGAACCTTGATGGTAGACACTGAAGAACCTTGATTGAAAAGGGAAGTTAGAAATTTCAGGACTTCTGATACGGGAATAGTGATGGGATCCAGACCCCGGAGTTGAGCCCAAATAGCAAATCTCTACCATTTGCTAGAATACAATTTCTTAGTGGCGGACTTGTGGGCCGAAGATAAGATGTGTACAACTTCTGGGTCTAAGGTATGATTCCTGACTATAGTCGGAAGAGGAGGAGCCAAGCTGTCAATTTCAAGGTGTGTAGGGACTGGTGGAGTAGTCCCGACTGATGAACTAATAGGTCTGGGATCTGATTCAGGAACCATGGACCGTCCAGTGCATATTTCCGAAGATAGGGGAACCATACCTGCCGAGGCCAGTAAGGAGCAACTAAGATCATTTTGCTCCCTAAGTGAGACGCCTTTTGGATCACTCTGGGAAGGAGGGGAACTGGGGGAAAAGCATATAGAAAGCCGGTGGGCCACGGATGGGCTAGTGCTTCCATAGGGCTCTCCCCCGAAGTTGGAGTGAGGGAGAAGAACTTTTTGCACTTCGCATTCAGCGGGGTTGCGAAGAGGTCGCAACAAGGAATTCACCATTTGCTGAAAATCTGATTTGCAACCGTAATGTTCAGAGACCACTCGTGTGGAGAGAGGATAGTTTTGCTCAGTCTGTCGGCTATCACATTGGACTTGCCAGGAATATGAGTCGCCACTAGAAATCGTTTGGTCGACACTGCCCACTCCCAAACTCTCATGGCCTCTCTGCAAAGGGGGTATGATCTGGTCCCTCCCTGCTTGTTCAGGTACCAGACTACTGACATGTTGTCGGAGTGAACGGCAATTACGCCCTGAGGGAGGTAATCGTGAAGGGCTTGTAGGGACAGAAACACTGCCCTCATTTCTAAGATGTTGATATGAAGTAGGGTCTCTTCCGAATGCCATTTGCCTTGGACTGACCTGCCCAGGGAATGCCCCCCGACCCCATCTGGGAGGCGTCCGTAGTCAAAGTGGCCACAGGAGGAGGTGGAACAAAGGGTCGTCCCTGATCCAGATTGGAGGGCACCAGCCACCAGCAAAGGTCCCATTTGCAGGTTTCCGTGATCCATATGAGGTGACTGAGAGGGAGATCCTTAAAGGACCACTGTGTTGAAAGAAGCCACTGGAGAATTCTCATGTGCAACCTTGCTAGGGGAACTAGAAGAACCGTGGAGGACATAGATCCCAATAGCTGCAGGACCATTCTGGCTGGGGCCTTGGATCTGGGAAGTAAGGCTCGAACTTGAGCTTGTATGGTTTGTATCCCTTCTGTAGGTAGATAGACCCGCATTTGGTTTGAGTCTATCTCTACTCCGATGAATCTTATGCGTTGAGATGGCAGCAACACAGACTTTGGCCAATTGAAGGTGATTCCAAGGGAAGTGCCCAGTGATATTGTGGCTTGTAGGCTCCGCAATAGTAGATGCTTGGAGGTGGCAGTCAGGAGCCAGTCGTCTAGATACGGAAACACCTGGAATCCTAGACTTCTCAGGTGAGCAGTCACGACCGCCAAACATTTGGTGAACACCCTGGGGGCTGTGGTGAGACCAAAGGGCAGCTGGAACTGAAAATGACTGTCTCCTAGGCAGAAGCGCAGATGTCTCCTGGACGCTTGATGTACCATGATATGGTAATAAGCATCCTTGAGATCTATGGAGCACATCCAAACACCTTTCTCCAGCAGTGGGAGAATGGATTGTAGGGTGACCATTCGGAACTTTGACTTTTTGACTGAACGATTTAGAATGCTGAGATCCAAAATGGGCCTCAAGTCCCCGGTCTTTTTTGGCACCAAAAAGAATCTTGAGTAAGTCCCTAATCCGATCTGGTCTGCGGGGACTGGTTGGATGACTCCTTTTTGAAGCAGCTTTGAAACTTCTAAGGCTGCAATTTCCCATTGACTGGGTGGCGGGTCCGGGATATGGCGTAACCTCCGGCGATAATTCGAAGCACCCATCGGTCCTGAGTGATACCTTCCCAGGCTTTTAGGTGCCTTGAAAAACGACCCCCGACTGGCTCCGGAGCTGCACAGTCGGGCAATCCCTCAGGGACTGTGAAAGGCTGAAGAGCTATGAAAGGACTCGCGGTCTCCAGTGTTGCGGGGGCCTCTGCCGCCTCTGGGACGGCGTCTTCCAGAAGAATTCCCCCCCCCTCTGCCTCTAGAAGGGGGATCTTCCTGCTGTGAGGGATAAGACTTCTGAGATCTACGGAACCACATTTTCCCTCCTCTTTTAGCCTTGGGGTAAGGCCGAAAGGGAGTGGAAAATCGTGCCCCTACGGCAGTCAAAGTCTTACCTTCTTGCTCGCAGCGGTTCAATGTGTCCTTTACCTTGGGTCCAAACAAAGAGGACCCATCAAAGGGGGCGTCGGCAAAGGAAGACTTGAAGGCCTCCGCAAAATGACACAGGCGGAGCCAGGCTTGCCTCCGTAGAGCAATGCCTGTACCCGCTGCTACTCGCCCCTTCGGCCGCATAAGAAATGAGCCTCATGGACGAGTTTGATATGGATGACAGCGTAGCCAACTGAGAGCCAACCATCTGGGCCAGCTGCTCAGTTAGGTTACCCAAGAGGGTATCTGAAAGCTCCTTGATCAGATCCCTCTGAAACCTGGTGAAGTGCGTTAGATAGTTCAGGGACCTTAAAGTAAAGGCCGCTGAACTTAGGGTGCGCTTACCGTACCGATCCATGTCCTAGACTCCTTATTAGGAGGATGGACGGACGTCGAAGACTCTGCTACATCTTGCTGGGTAGCAGATGCCACCACCAAGGCATCTACAGCCACACCTTTCGTCAAAAACTCATTTTCTGGGGGTGCTGACAGGAACTTATTTGGACGAGCAGGCACCAGTTCCACAGAGTCTGGGTGTTCCCATACCCTTCGACAGATCAAATCTAGGAGCTCGTCGAAGGGCGGAGACACCCAGGAGGCGGAGGGCTGAGCCCCGAAGGCCTTAAGGAACACCGACTCGTCAGCAGAAGGGGGTTTGGATTGCCAGCCACCTCGTTGTTTGAGGGCTTCCAGGATGTCTGCAAAGGAGACATCATCTGAGGACGACTTAGGGGACCCCTCTGCATCATCAAGATCAGTGTCTCACGCGAGAGTCATCGGGGGAGTTAACGTGCTCCCTCTTGCACAATCTTTTCCTTGGAGGTTCCTCCGAAGAAGCTTCAGAGGGACCTCCAGGAGGGGGGGAACCCCCAGTGGGGGTGACCTCAGGCCCCGGGGCTCCGCTGTCTAAGGACAGGGGGACTGCCAAAGACCCAGTCTCCGTAGGCAGGAAGGTGCTGGAGAGACCGTGGAGGTAGCCAAAGAGGATTTGGCTAAAGCACTCATCATGGCCCTGAAGGCCGGACCACCAGAATCCTGGGAAGGTCCCACCTCCGTGGCCACAACAGTAGACGGTACCCCCGCAGCCGACGCACCGAGAGGAAGGCTTGGGACCAAAATCAGTAGTCCCAAAGCGTCCCCCCCGGGGCCGACAGAGGAGGTCCGCGTACCTAACTCCGACTCGAGAGCCGGGGTTGGAGTAAGGGTCGGGCCCGACCAGAAAACCTCCATCGGCTCCACCAGCACCGGCTCCAACGGTGCCGAGGCTGTTGGAGGAGGAACCGTAACTACAGGGTGGACCATCAGCTCCGAAGCCGAATGGGCTGGAGCCGAAACTAACTTTTGGAACACAGGAGACTGGAAAAGTCTTAGGAGCACCCTGTCGATGTCCGAATCAGACATCTTGGAGGATCTAAATGAGACCGATCGGGTCCGAACCGACTTCTCCATCGGCTCGAAAGGACTGGGGGACCGGCTCCGAATGGACTCGACCAATATCGGTTCCGAGGGAGATCCCAAAACAATTTCCCTCGGTGCCGAGGAGGGCTTCGGCGCCGAAGGGGAAGAGTCTGAGCCGGCAACCCTCATCGGCTCCAAAATCAGTGGAGCCGATGAAGGTGACCCACTTCTCGACGCCCCAGTCCTCGGCTCCGAAACCAGAGGAGTCGAGACTGGAGGCATCGAGGCAGACCGTTCCGCCCTCGGCTCCGAAGTCCGTGGAGCCGATGGAGAAGCCTGCCTAGGTTTTTTGGCAGTCGGTTCCGACATACTGGTCGGAGCAGACGCTTTTTTCTTCTTGGTAGGAGAGGAAGAGGAAGATAAGGCCTCCTCGAAGGAGGGTTTAATCAGCCCTTTCAATATTAATTTATTCCACAACAAATGTCAGCAAAACACACTCGTACAACAACAATAGCTGTTAAAACAGCTTTTAGGGTAAGAATAGCAAAATTCCTGACAGGAAACTTTGAAGAAAACAGTACTTAGCTCAGCCAAGTTTGAGACCACATCCTAGCTTGTAAGTGGCAAACGAGATCTGGGGGATTAGTGGTGGTGCATCCTGGGATAGAAAATAGCTCAGCCAATAAGAGGCTTCGCTCTATAGCATAGCGTGCCGAGTCGGAGCCGAGGGATCGGCTCCGAGCCCATCAGTACAGAATGTAGGCGAGATAGGATCACATAACATCTCTAGTTGTACTTTGTTGCATACCTCCTACTCAGAAGTGATCTCTGCCTGACATACAAGGCCATGTCCAACCCAGATTTGATGGACATGCTCCACCTAAAGAAAACCTTATCCCCCTCGAGCCACGCGCTCTAGGGATCTAAGCCTCACCACAACAATAAATAGGGTGTGCTGGAGGGATAGATTCCTGTCCCAGAGACTTGCCATGCTTTGGAACAAGATCCCAATCTACATTATGCAGAGCTCCTCGCTAACACTCTTCAAAAGAAACCTTGACGAGTGGATGGGAAAAAGAACATTTACCTCAGGGATCACTTCAGTGGCTCTGCTGGACAGAGGCACAGGGAACTAATCTAAGGGAACGGCGAAAGCCAACACATTCTGGCTAGGCTTATAAATGCCTTCGGGCAGATAGCCTACTACCCACCTATGAACCTATATACAAGGGCAGTCCATGAACCAGGCAAACAATTCAACAGTCCAAGCACATAAAAAATATAAATTTGTTAAAACTGGTTAGCGCTTTCACATAGAGCTTCATCAGACCATTATGTATGTATACAAACAAATATATGTGTGCATACAGGTGAACATTAATGTTTGCACATTAACTAATTAATGTGCAAACATTTATTTTCACCTGTATGCACACACATATTTGTATACATACATATTTGCCTTTGATATCTTGTTTTATTACAGTACGTCAATTTTCTACATGTTGTTTTAATATAACATTTTTATAAGTTTAGGATTTGAATATGATCTGAACGCTTATTAAATTATGATATAGATATAAATGTTTTTATTTATTTGTGTTTTCACTTTAAATTTGATGTACTAGGACAGTGTGAGCTGATTGGTTGATGGAACATTTAAATGAACTGTGACCACTTTGATTTTTATGGTCTGATGAAGCTCTATGTGAAAGAGCTAACCAATTTTAACCAATACATTTATATTTTTTATATGCTTGGAATGTTGAATTTTCTGCCTGGTTCGTGGAATGCCACTGGATATCTTTTGGCTTTGTTTTATTTTGGACAGTTCCACATTTGTCCTTTGTGGTGCGATACTTTGTTTGGTTTACATATATATATATATATATATATATGTATATATACACATATATATATATATATATATACATCTTTATGTATATATATATATATATATATATATATATATACATATATATATATATATATATATATATATATATATATATATATATATATATACATATATATAGATATATATATACGATATATATATACATAGATATATATACATATATACAAATACATATATATATATATATATATATAGACACACACATATATACATACATATATACATATATATATATATATATATATATATATATATATATACATATATATATACATATATATATATATATATATATATATATATATATATATATAAAACAAACCTAAGCAACTTTACATAAATGATTCAATTCCTGCCTTTTTTTTTTTTTTTGAACAAGAAACAGTTTTTTTTTTTTTAAACTAGAAACATCTTTATTTGTTACAACTTAGGCAATCATACATTCATATAAAGGAAAACCCACATTGACACAATCCTAACTGTAAGCATTGTACCTTACAAACAATACTGACACACTCCCAGTTTCAAACATTGTACATAAATTATAATCCTGCCTTCTTTTAAACCTCATTCCTCCCTCTGTATGTACTGCTCCCACAATTCCCATGTTTTCCTATATAGTTTGCTCCTACCCTTTAATAAAGCTCTGCATTCCAGTTGTTTCATCTCTTGTTACTATATTCACTACTTTTAGTATAGTTTGCTTAGATTTTGATTTCCATTTTCTAGTAATTGCTTTTTTGGCAGCCATCATAATTAGACAGAGCAAGGCCTTACCATGTCTAGGCAAATCCAATTCTCTATCATAGCTCAGAAAAATCATCTCCCTTGTCACACTAATCTACCCACCTAGCATCTCCGACAGTGCGTTCTGCAGAGAATCATTAAAGTCCGCCAACTCACCACACTTACAGAAAATATGTTCCCAATTACCTTTTTTTTATCCAGTTATCTTTTTCTTCTCCATCACACCTCCAAAATGTGCTGTCTACAGAAGAAAAAGTCTCTGGAGTCTACCTGGGGTATAAAAATAGCTATGTAAATATTTCCAAGAAAAAATCCTAAATCTTCTAGATTTTGTTGCATATCTGGGAGACGTACGTATATGCTCCCATTGTTTCTTTGTGAATTGCTTATCCAGTCTCTGTTCCCAGTTCCTTCTAACCTCATCTGATTGATTATTATAGTTATCATGCAATATTTTACATGCTCTACTGATTATTCCTTTTTTAATGGCAGCTTCTGTTCTAGATCCTACTAAAAACTCTACCAGTGCTGGTCTTACATTTAGGATTCTCCGTTTTCTTTCTCTTTGCCTATACTCTGATATCAATCCTTGGATGGGGAAGGCAGTCTCTAACCTGCAGTCCAAATAAATTCTTGGCATCTTCCCATTCTATCATATTTCCCTCTCTAGTTGTTTGCTCCCAATACTTTGGTTCCTTTGCCAGTTTTTTTTTCCAATAAATTCCAGCCCCCTCTTGCCTGTTGTCTAAATCCCTAATTGCAGTCATCCCTATTGGCAGAATCTCCTTTCCCCATTCCCATCTTGGCTTAGTTCTTAGGCTACTTTTTGCTAATTTACAGATATAATACTCTATATGATTATTGTTATTCTCCTTACAGGTCTGCTTCCAAAATCCAAGTCTCTCCTTGTTTGGAGGATCCCCCTTGTTTAATAATCATTCCTTTTCACTTTGAAATTACAGTCTTCTGCTTGTGCTATATACAGCAGCCTTAACTATGTAGTTCTGAAATATATTTTCAAATAGAGTAATTCCAATCTACCCTGTCCTACTGGAAGAATCAGCTCATCTCAGTTGACTTTTGCCATCTTCCCCTTGCAGATAAACTCCTTCAATTCTTTATTAATTATAATCTGCAACTTCTCCTCTGGCTGATTAAAATATGCCTGACCTGTGTATATAAGACTAATGGGACTAAAAACATCTCAACTGCTTGTAGCTTACTATCCATATCCATACAACAAAAGCTTTCATTTTCTCAGGTTTTGTATTTCTTTTGTTTACACTCTTCCCACATTATCCTTAGCTGCCACACCAGAGTAATTTTTAACCCATACTCCTAAATACTTCATTTTATCATATCCCACAAATATGGACATTGCTGAAACAATTCGTATGTGGGGTATAATTTACTGCTCTTGCCTTTGTTTTAGCTTCATTAATTTTGTATCCTGAAAAATATGAAACAGTCTCAAAATGTTCCACAGCACTAATGTCCTCTCTCTGGTTTTGTCAGGTATAAAATAATATCTGCAAATACAGACAGCTTTTCTTGACTACCATACTAATCATATCCTTGAATTTCTGAGATCTTTATTTTCTTTGCCAATGGTTCTAAATATAATGCAAATAACAAAGGGGAAAGAGGACACCCCTGCCTGGTTCCTCTGCTCAAGCAGAAATTATCAGAGAGGATCCCACCCACTTTAATTTTCACCTACAAACCCTCATATATCCTCCTAATCAACCTTATTTTTTTCAGAAAATGTAAATGCTTCCCCTTGCTCTGCTTATAAAGTCCCATCATACTCTATTAAATGCCTTCTCTGCATCAAGACCCAACAATAATGGTATTTTCTTACATTCCGCTTCCCTCTGGATCATCAGTGCTCTGTTAATGCTATCAAATGTTTGCCTCCCCTCCACAAAACACTGATATTTACCCTCTTTAGATATTACAGCTACCACTGCTTTTTTCTGGGGTGTTCATAAGTCTCCTCCTCTTAAAATAGTGTTATATACAACCTTCCAGATCTTTTATCAGTTTTTCCCTACTAGCTTCCAAACATCCAAAGGAATACCATCTATTCCTGGGGATTTTCCTGCAGACTGCTTATACATCACAATTTTTATCACATCTCCTTCTATCCTAACCTATCCAAACTGTTAGTAATGGAACCTCATATACCTCTAACCTTGGCATATTTAATTCTACCAAAAACATTTCCATTTACATCTTTTCTTGATTTCCATATTTCTTTGCTTTATACAGACTTTCACAGAATTTCCAAAATATTTCTAATACCTCTACGCAATCTCGTTACCTTTCTTTTTATAGGCTCCCTAAGCTTGTAGACAGCCCTTTACACTTTTTCTTGCCTGAGCCATTGCGCTAAAAGTTTTTGTGCTCTAGTGTTATCAAAAACAATTGTTTAACAACAATATTTCTAAACTTGTGTACATTATATCAAGATAATCTCTTATTTTCTGCTTAGCGTTCTGCAGTTGACACTCTTCTTGTTCTGTCAGATTCCCCCTATTTTGCAATATTTTAACACGTCAGTCCCTCTAAAAATTCTTGTTGCTTAACCATAGCTCCTTTTTATTTCTACCCTGATTTTAACTCCACATTAGTTTTATCCCACTTTCTAGCTATATTATCAGAAGTAATTTCTATCTTCTTGAATAGCTCCTGAAGTTACACTATCCATTCCTTAAACTCCACTCTTTTCAACAGGTGGGAAAGCGCCAGTGTCTCATTTTGATTTCATTACCCTCTGCTTTTATTTTAGTTACTACTGGTGCATGATCTGAAATAGTTATTGGGTGTTTATCAAGACCTTCAATTAAATGAACATGTTCCTGTGAAATGTAAATTCTGTCTAGCCTTCCAAAGTTTTTATATCTTGGGGAATAACACGTAAATTCACTCTGAACTCCTATTACTGAATTCCCACCATCCATGCTAAATATTTTCATCAATTTCTTCAAAAATCTGCCCTCCTTTGTTATACTTTCTCTTCTGTGCCCCCCAGACACATCTTCACTGCTGCAAATCAAATTCCAGTCCCCACCTATAAGTAAAATTCCTTGCTGAAAACTGATGATTTCTCCCAGAATTTTTTAGGCTCCATTACAGCAGTTATAAGTGGAATATAAATACATGCCAGTGTAATCTTCTTCCCTTGCCAGTAGCCCGTTAAAACTACAAATCTGCTACTATTATATTTTTTATCCTCTTCTATCACTACTGGAGCTCCTCTTGCAATTAATATAAGGACTCCTCTTTTCCTTAGTTCCACATATTCCACTGAATAATCATCCTGAAAACCTTTCTTAATCGAATTCACATGTTCAGTTCTTTCCAAGTGTGTCTCCTGTAATGTAACAGCTATTTACAACCTACATTTTTTAATATAGTTCACTATTTTCTCTTCTCTTATTTTTATCCATGAGACCATTGACATTTAAAGACATTACAGACAGCATCACTGGAAAAAAAGTTATTATTCCCACCTTTTACATGTAACATCTTTTTTTATTAATGTCTACTTCAAGCTTTTGTGTTACAAGCATACACTGTTTGGCAGGTTGAACTTTTATATAGTTGTTTCTTGTCATATCCACTTGAGCCTATGTCACACCTTAAAAAACTTTTTGTTTTATTGAAAGTCCTCAAACAAAAAACCCCCAATACTCCTTCAAAACCTATTAATTTAATACTAACATACAATACTATGTATATCTTCAAATACTGAAGTTTCACCCTCCTAATAGGAATAAATGTACCAAGGTGACAGCCACACTTAGACTTGAGTTAACCTAAAAGAAAGGTTTATCCATGCTAAGGCACATGATGCAGCCTGTGCTTCTAAGTGCCAACTAGTTTTGTCTTATCTTTATAGCTCTCCCAGCTGGTTAAAACCCTGAACGCTTTCAGAGAACACTGTCTCTTAGCTAGTTTCTCCCCCCCCAAAGCCAATCACTCTCCACTAGACAGTAACCAATTTCTCTATCAGATTGTTTCCATGGAAACACGAGGGCCAGATACAGAATTGCTACTAAGCATACACTCATTTTCTAGAAAAAAGCCTCATAATATTCAACATTCTTTTTCATTTACTTGCTTTCTCTTAAAACGAGTTACTAAATCAAAGGTCCTTATATCCAGCCATTCCCCATGCAAGAAAGAGAAAAAGCACATTAATTTTTCTTTTGTCATGCTGTTTCAGCAAGTTTTTTTTTTTTTTTTTTTTTTACATTGCAGTGCCTACATTTCTTAAAACTGAACAAGAAGAGAGAAGGGTGCAAGGGGAAAAAAGAACAGCAGCACCTATTTACAACCCCCAATGCATTTAAACATAACTGAGAAAACTTTACTTTATAGCATGTAAAGAAAACCTTACACCGCAAAAACAGCACTATTAAGAAAAGAAAATGTTTTCTTTACATACTATTAACTTTCTCCCCTTTTCCCCTCCCCACACCATTTTTCCAAACATTAATGACATGAAGTAAGGCACATATTTTAGAGTCCACCACAAGTCCAACAAATTCTGAAAAAGTCCAATATTTATAGATTTTCTTGTTCTGTCATATTTCACAAATAATTACTGCATTATAATCCCACATTAAGTTACTGTTTTTTTATTACTGTTCATCTCCATCTCACAAATCCTGTCTCTGCTTCATTTCTAAAGTACTCTTGATTGTTAGCTAAAACCACAGTAGAACCAATTATCAGATGCAGCAACAGATAACACCCATAAAATCTACCTTAGCGCTTTGGCTAAAAAGCCTTTTCAGAGTATAAAAACACAACACACATCCTTTCTATACAAAGCAATTTCCCCCAATTTTTCAAAAAAATAAAGTAATTATATCATTACAAAACATTCACCCAATTAAAACCCTCCAATTGCATTCTGTATTAAGTCTAGTTTCATACTTTTGTATACAGATTCTTTTTGTAATAATTTACGGTTCAAGAAAGAAGTACTGAACCTGTCCACTTTAACCTGTTCTAATATACTGACCCGAAGTCCTTCCACATTACTACCATGATATTCTTTAAAATGTGAAGCAACTGAGCTCCCCATCTTACATTTCTTTATGTCCTTAATATGTTCTAAAATTCTAACTTTAAATGCTCTTTTACTTTCACCAACATAATATTTATTACATAGGCATCTAAGTACATAAACAACCCCCTCAGTGTCACATCTAAAAATATATTGTCTCTCATATATTTTTCCATTAATATTTGGGAACAGCTTAACCACAAAATTACAACAGGAACACCTTCCACAAGAGAAGATCCCTTTAAGGCTACTTCCCTTTTTAATACTAACCTTAGGAGCTACAAATCAACCTCTATCACATCTCCTATGCTCCTTCCATGGTTGTAGGATACACATGGTCTTTCTTCCAGAATATCACAAAAGTCTTTTTGTTGTCCCAGAAAGCCCCCCCCCCCAAAAAAAAAAAATTAAATGATTGCACTAGGTCTACATGAAACAGACTGTATTTAGTTAAAAAAAAGACTTTCTCTTTCTTACAGGTTCATAGGTGAATACTAGGCTAACTGCCCTGAACTGCCATTTTAAGTCTAGCCAATAACCCTAGATTGGGATCAAACCCTGTACTTTGCACTTATGAGTTCAACACCTTAACCATTATGCCAAACCCCTGACATAATACAGGTTACCTCCTCTCTGTACTCCTCCCTTACTAGACCTATAATTGAGTATAATGCCCCATTTAGAATGTACCTCTCCTAACACCTGCACCAACTGGAAATGCCACAGAAATACCTCACAAAGAGAATCCATGACCTCCAACACATGTCCTATGCGGACAGGCTGAAATCAGAATCAGCCTTACTTGGTATCATACAGATTGCTCAGAGGCGATCTCTCTCTCGCCTACAAGGCAGTATCAGATCATGCCATACTAAAGATGCTCCATATCCTTAAGTATAACTGCTCGTGCATTACCCGCTCGATAGGCGTAAATCTAATGCGCTACATCAACAAAACCTGCTGGAGAGACAGGGTTGTCTCCAAGAGGCTGCTCAGTCTCTAGAACAGACTTTCCATACAAGTCAGAGTTCCTCGCTGATCCTCTTCAAATACAACCTTGATGAGTGGATGGGAAACCACAAATATGTCCCAGGGGTTCCATCTTTGTCCCTCACTGACAAGGATGACAGCTGTTGACCGACGTTTCTTTTTTGGGGATAAACTCTTGGCTACGCTTGTAATTGGCCCCAGGGCCATTAACCTAGTAACCTCCTATGACCCTATGTTGATATACTCCATCAGTGTTTCATTTATTTTAACGAGGTTTGTGTGCAGTTATCTTATATCTTCCTATAGGTTACTGGAAGTCAAGTCCGGAGGCTGCATTGTCTTTTGCTCAACAGCTGCTGAACTTTCCCCAGTCATTATTTCTTCCTCACTTTTTGTAGCTGATTTTTCCAGGTGCTCTGTATTTCTTTTTTCCTGGCAACCAGGCAGTACACTTATTAGCCAGTTAATGAAATTTACCCATAAACACAAAAGTCTACTGGCCTTCTCTGTTGAGTCTTGTTTTCACACTGGGAGACCTAGAGTTAAACTGTCACAAAACGTGCAGCCATCTTGGAAGTCTGAGAAGAGTGAATGTTGAACAATGCTGCTCTCCTGTAAAGTTATATTTTGCAAGGGGAAATCCTCCCACTGCAACACTGATGTGAGGGGGCAATCCCCCCACCACACTTATGCATATCAACTCAGAGATTGCCATACCTTGGCCAAAAGGGAGTACTCTAAGCTATGGCAATACACTCTTAGCATATTTCAGTCTGCATTTCCTGCTAGCTATGGGAGATTGTCTGCCTAGTGTCAGCTAAATCACTTCTCCACCAAAGCATTTATTTTGCAACTTTTACTGCTACAACAAAAAAAGTGAAGCTATAAATTTTAAATACTTTTTTTTACCCATTAATCTTTGTTTTTTTTTTTTTTCTATTTGCTCAAATTTAAAACTTCTGGCTCAGAAAAATCCAGTTTTCAACAGCAAGCATATTTTTTTATATAAATTAGCCTTTTTATCATCTGTGACCTAAATATTACTAGTCAAACTGTCATTATGTTCACAGTGAAAAAACTCATCATAGCAAGTTTTTAAAAATGAATAGCGTCTTCTTACAGTATGCTTTTCACTACTTACTGTTATTATAGAACCCTTAATGCCTGTCACAAAACATGGCTTGAAATTATAAAATGATGAATGCTTGTTTTATCTTGCATGGTTTATCAGAGCATATTATTCTTTCTAGAAGCTGCAACCTCTAGCCATTTTTTTGAACTTGCATATGCTTTCATTCTAAACTTTTGTCAAAGTCTCTCTTCCTTAAAGCAACACCTGGTTTGTCTCTTAGGATCACAGGCAAGTAAGTCATAAAAATACAAATTGTGCTAATATCCCCCATTATTATGTACCTCCCAAGTTCAATAAGGGCAAAGTAGGTCAGGCCCAGAATAAATTTACAGAAGCCCAAACAATCATCAGCGTTTACCTTGAAGGGACTATTTCCAACTAGGCACAATATATGGACTCATGGAAGTGCTACTTTCAGGTTTTGACAATACAGTTAAAACATGCATCTTGATGACCTTTGGGAGGTAAGTGACTCAAGGATTTGTGGAGTTTCATTGAGTTTCTAGGGTAAAGTTGTCTTCAGGATCAAAATGGGTGGTGCCAATTTGGACTATTTTAGAATTGGGTGTTATTTCATAGATTTCTAACATAATTAAAGGAGGACTTGTAGATACCCTCACAGCCTTAGATGCTTGTTTCCGTTTGTGTTTTTCTTGGGTCTTCCTAAAGTATGTTTTTATCTCCTTGTTGAGATCATTGATAGTATTCTTAATAGAATAAGATTTCAGTTTGTTACAGCTGACTTTAGCAAATCAGACAGAGATAATGTTTTCACACCAGAGGGGCTATCTATGACACAGCACACAGTCTGTGATCCATGTTCTCCTATCTAGAGGACACTGTGCACTACAGTTCATGCCTAAACCACTTGGCCTATATAATGTTCCCCTAATAGGTATCACCTAGATTCTGTGCTGCTGCCAATGATTCACACGATTTTGGGTGCATCCTGTTGGCATACCTCTCAAGTTTGAGGTGAAATAAAAAAAAGACCAGGCTAAGTAGGAATACTGGTGCCTAACAAAGACGCTAAAAGAGTAGTTGCAACAGCAAAACACAAGGCATCAGAGGCACTCTACTAGCCTTTTGGAAAATGACTCATCAGATGCCACCAAGAAACACTATCACATTGTAAGGTAAAGACAACAATAAAGAAACTAGTTACCAGGCCATTCATAAAGGATGGCAGCAACAATCTGCTCACCAGCCACGGGACATCAAAGTCAGATGGGAGGAGTACTTCCAGCAGCTAGTACATGAAGAAAAACCCACAAAAGCTGTATAGCTCCATGTGCAGCCTATGAAGAAAGAGGAAGATCACTCAGGAAAATAAAGTCATAGATCAGGAAGCTCAGATGAAATCATGGTAGACATGATCAACATGTTGGGTGAAGAAAAATGGCTCCTAAGGGAACTCACAGCAGTTGTAAAGAAAGTTGTAACCAAGATGATGGGGGAATAAGCCCTCTAGTGCCAGTGTACAAGGACAAAGAGTACACTGACAACTGTTAACAGTACAGAGTTATCAAAACCCTGTCACAATGCATGAAAGTGCTGGACAGACAGTGTTAAATAAATACTCGAGAGTTGCAGAATGCAAGAAGGGAGATGAGCAGTTGAGATTCAGCTTAGGATTCAGCAAAATTGATTACATATTTGCAGTGAGACAAAAAAGATGGAGATGAGAAAAAAGCCCAATTAAGCATTCCAAAACCTGAACAAAGTACATGACAAGATCACAAGACAGATTTACTCAGTCCTATGATGGTTCAATATCCCAGAAACAATGTCAGAATTAGTGTACACTTTGTACAAGGACCAATGACACAACTTTGTACACTGTTCAGAATCTCAGATGGGGTTTTCCAGTGAGAGTGGGTGTGTATCAGTGTTTAAACTCAACTGTTCATACTGGTGATAGGCAATACTACCAAACAGGTCAGAGGGAACAGATCAACAATGCTGCTGTATACAAAGGATGTGGCATTACAAGCAGACTCTGACCATGAACTTCAGCAAATTACAAGGAAATGGAATGCAAAACTGAAGGCAAATGGAATGAAACTCAGTGCAGATAAGACATTTGCCATAGCTGCAACTGGGGAAATCTGAAGATGAAAACTGAAATAAAAGGGAAAATAGTGGAACAGGTTAACAGCTTCAGGTATCTGTCAGAAGTGGTTGAAGTGAAAACAGGCATGAATGAGGAGATCAAACCTAGAATCAGAGGTGCTGCAGCCAAGTATCACAGAGAGTCAGAGATACCATGGGACGCAGAAGAATGACAAGTGATGTGACCGGTACTTCTGTATAGCACAGAAACCCTAGCAGTGAAGGTACAACAATTGAGGAACCTTATAGGTAATGGAAATTAAGTGCCTGAAGTGGGCAGTCAGATGCATACTCTGTGGAACAGGTTAAGAAATGACATCATAAAAGCAGAAACAAGATTAGCTTAAATTGCAGAGGTCAAAAAGAACATATTACAGTGGTTCAAGCATATGTAAAGAAAAGAAAAAAGATGATATAGTGAAGATGATTTGGGAGAAACAGGAAAAATATAAGAGGAAATTAGGGATTACAGCCAGGAAATCAATGAATTGCATTAGAAAAGACATGTAACAGGCAGGCAGGACCATCAAAAAAAGGTAAGAGAGTAGCACTGAAACAACAGAGGTGGCAACAGTTATACCACGACACCTTAACCCCCATAGTAGAAAAAATGGAAGCAATGGTGAAATTAATAATGATTCAGTTTTCTTATAGAACCTTTATAAGTTTTTCTTTTGTTAGAAGGTTTATTTATGCTGGTGGACCACCATGGAGTGTTTGTTTTACATTTTTCATTTTATTTAGCTTTATTAGAGGCAAATGATCTATAATCTTTTATTTATTTTATTTTATTTTACATTTGTTTACCAGGATAGTCTGACTGGACAGCAAGTGTCCATTTTCAGCGGAGTCCTGGGGAGATAAGCTTCAACACAAGTAGAAAAAAGAAAGAAAAAAGAAAAAGCATGTGATTACATGAAAATAAGATTAAAAAATGCATTTACATGAACATAGGATAAAAATTTGTACATTGTGTTAACATTTTGAATGGAAGTAACGGATTACTTAGAACAGGTCAGAGCCTAGGTGTTCTGTATACAGGAGATTGTTAGAATACAAGGTTATTCCAATTAGTAGCAATGTCATGTTTTATACAGAGTGAACATAGTAGTAGCATACACATTAATGGTTTGGTGAACAGTTGACTATTTGTACAAGTACTTACATGATTAACAGGGAGCAGTGAGATGCACTCAAATGAGTGTTGCACAGTTGTAATAGCACTATAATACATTTGTTTGCAATCTTAACAGAACATGCACGTGCGTGGTTAAAAAGGTGACCTTGTAAAGTGTGGAATTTATGGTGGCTTGTTACAGTTGCAAAGATGATTGGAATAGAGATATGACTTTAGGAGGGTCTTAAAGGAGGATGTAGATTTTTGTAGTCTAAGGTCAGGACGAAAGTTATTCCAGGACTTGACAATTTCATAGGCAAAAAGAGATGCTCCTGAGTTGTTTTTTGCAAGAGATGGTGTCAATTAAGGCTTTGTTACTGGAGCATAGATACCTGTTTTATTGGTGGAAGTTGAGGAGGTTGTTCAGGGAATGTTTTTTTTCAGGGTAGTACAGTATTTGGGGGGCTAAGTTGAGTTGGTGATATGTTAGTTGGTTGGGGAATTCTAGCCAGTGTACGGTTTGTAGGTCATGGCAATTGTGAGAGTATGATTTGGCATTAACAGCAAATCTTGCAATTTTGTTGCAACAAGTGGAGAGTTTCTTTGAGTCGGATTTATTAGGTTGGTTAGTGAGGGAGAGCCATACAGTAGTGTGGATAAAAGGCGAGTTCTAGCTACGGCCACATGTGATTCTGAGGTAAGGTGCCTTTTGCATCTATAGAGGGGAGCTTAATTTATTAAGGAACTCTCCCTGTATAAGTATTACCTTAGGCCTCATGGGGACTTTAGATGTTACACGCAAACTTCGAAAGCCCCCATCTCAACACAGGGGGATCCATTACTATTTGTTGTAGGGAGCATTCAGTTATTTAGTCCCAGAATCTTTCAGCATAACCAACTTCTGAAGTGAAGGTAAAACAGTCTATGTATGGCTAGTTAAAAACACCTATTGTGAAAGTAGTTAGCATTATGGATAATTCAGAGAGTACACTGAGGAATCTCTTGTGGCTGCTTAGGGACATGGAAGGTATCCTACAGAAGGCTAAAAACTGATAATTGGTCTTTAGAGTTAGCTGGAGTTCAATGAGTTCAGTATGTGGATCAAGTGGAATCTTCCTGGAGGTGATATGGTTTCCATCAAATATGGAAACGCCCTCAGAGTTTCTCTCAGGCTTGAATGCACAATAAGCTCTAAATCCAAGTAAGGAGGGAATGCTATCTTTGCAATAAAGCCAAGTTTCATAAAAATAGATACACAACTACTTCAAAGCAAAAATCCTAAGTCTTCTGGATTTGGTTGGCTACTTGAGAGCCGTACAATGTCCTTTCATTTTTCCATTGTACACTGCATTTACACTCTTTCTTCTCAATCTTTAAGACTGTTTTTTAATAATCATGTAGCATTTTATAAGCCCTATTTCCCTTTTTTTTTAAACAGAAACTTCTGTTCTGCATTCAACTAAAAACTCTACCAGAGTTAGTCTTTCACTTAGTTACTCTCCATCCCTTTCCCTTTGCCTATACTCTTGTTAACAGCCCCTGGAAGAGAAGGCAGTCATTAATCTGCAGTCTCAGTTTCTACTTGTCCTCATCCCACTCACCTTTCCCTCTCGTTATTTTCTTCCAAAACCTTGGCTCCTTTTCTAATTCTCTCAAGTAAATTCCAGCCCCCCCTCATGTATACTGTCTTTACCACTAGTTGCAGGCATCCTTACCAGTAAAATATTCCCCCCTCCATTCTTGCACTGGCTTACTTCTTAGAATATTTTATGCTACTTTATGAATATGGCATTCTGTATAGTTGATGTTATTCTCCTTAAGGACCTGCATCCAAAATCTTACATTTTTCTTACTTTTTAAACCACCCACTCCACCCAGTTTCATCATCATCTGTCCTCACTTTGGCTTATACCCTGCCTGATTATGTCATGCATATCAGCTTCAACTGTGTAGCTCTAAAATATCCCTTCAAATTAAGTTCTGTGGGGCAAATCAATGTATCCCACTTAACTTGATGTCTTCTCCTTCCAAATAAATTTCTGCATCTCTTTATTATGGTCCACAACTTCTTCTCTGGTTGATAAACATAGGCCTGACCTATGTATAAAATTAAAAAGACAAGAAACATTTTCACTACTTATATCTTACTATCCATATCCATAAATAAAGAACTTCCAAGCTCTCAACTTTTTATCTTTTGTTTAGCCTCTTCTCACATGGTCTTAGCTGCCATAACAGAATCCTTTTTAATCTATACTAAATACTTCATCTTATCCATCCATCCACAACCCCTTTTTCTCATTTTTAGCATACGGGGTCTGGGTGTCACTTCCTCAGTGACAATCATCTAGAGCTAATGTTCACACTGCCACTATTCTTCATCTTATCATGTCTCCATAAATGTGGGTATTACTGAACCAACACGTGGGTAAATACTTGAGTGCTATAGCCTTCATTTTATCTTCACTTATTTAACATTCTGAAAAGACCTAAAACTATCTCAAAGTGTTTAACAACAATGAAATACCCTTTTCAGGTTTTAACAAGTACAGAATATCATCATCTGTGAATAAAGTTAACTTTTCTTTGATTATAGTACTAGTTACATCCTTTAGTTTGCTAGTCCCTTATTTTCTTTGCTAAGGACTCTAAATATAAAAAGGAACAAAAGGAAGACGACACACCCCTGCCTTGTTAATCTGTTCAAACACAGCTTGTCAAACAGGACCCCACCTACCTTAATTTTTGCTTCCAACCAGTCATATATCTGCATAATATACCCTAATTAACTCTATTATACAATCAGGGAAAGCAAATGCCGCCATTGCCCTAACTGTAAAATCCTATCTGAATCTGCTGAATGCTTCTTCTGCATCAAGACCCACCCCAACAGTAGTGACATGTTCTTACACTCTGCTTCCCTCTGGATATTCCTTGTTCTAATAATGTTGTCAAATGCTTACCTCCATTCCACAATGCTACACTAATCCATAGCTATCAATTTCTGGCAATACCTTTGCCATTCTCTTACATTGTGTACGCTACCACTTTATAATTATCATTTAAAATTTAAATGGGTCTATAGGAAGCTTGGTCCGAAGGGTCTTCATCCTCTTTGGTAATATAGCTTTCTTCCAAGATGTTGATACTCTCCCCTCCACTTTTTTATTATTATTAAACAAAACCTACCAGATCTTTATCACTTTTTTCTCTCCCAAATTCCTAACTTTCACAGGACATTTATCTGCTTTTGAAGACTTCCCTGTGATTATACATTACCACTTTTATGTCTTCTACTCCTATCTTCACTATTAACTGTAGAGTCTCACCTGCCTCTTACCTTAGCATAATTAAGTTTTCCATAAATATTTCCATTTGTACATTTTCTTATTTTCCACATTCCTCTGCTTTACATAAATTTTTATAACATTTCTGAAATATCTAACAACTTTACAGCATATATTTGACATTTGTTGACTGGGAAAGTCCGACTGAGCTAGGGCCCTTTTTCAGTGGAGGCTTGGGGAGAAAAGCTCTACAGACGTGAAAACAATGTTACATACATAGCATGAAAGAGAACAATACACAGTGAATACAGTTTGGTATTCAAGAAAGTTATACAAGTGTATCCAACAAAAACAAATGCAGACAATCAGAGAAAATAAAATACATTAGAATTAAATGCACACAGTCTAAAAAGTATAAACATTTGGGTTCAAATGTACAATAAGGTAAGGTAAACATGTAGGTATATACATTTCTCAAAGGCAGGCTGGACAAAATTCAGCATTTTGCTGGTTAGTTGTAAAAGTTAAAGTAGTAGTTGTAAACATAGTAAGTTAAAGATAAGGAGAGTATAAGGGAGGCCGTAGTAGGCCCCCTTATCTACAGTAGAGAGTCGATTATCCAAAACGACAATTATTCAAACACGGCCTTTCAAAGTTTTTGGGTAGGAAAAAAACAAGTCTGAATATGTAAATGTTATACATATTCGCTTGGGCATGTTTTTTGAGCCTGAAGCCCGCTCATGTGTGAAAAATATTATTTGTTGTCCACTGGAATTGCTGAATGGTTGAAAAGTGTATTTCCTGCATGAAGGAAAAACAACATTTTAGAAGTTTTTTTTTTAATCTGGTGCAATGTATGTTTGATTATACAAACAGTTTATCAGAATTACCCTTGGTCCCAATTCGTTCGGATTACCGACTCTCTACTGTACTTTCTAGTTTCCACTGCCTAAATCACTGTGTGAAATGATTTGTGCTCAAGAGTTATAAAACAAAACACAGTTGCTTAACAGCAACCTTTTTAATTTATGCACATTACCCAAGTACTTCTTTATTTTCCTTATCACTTTGCAGTAGCTGTTGTTTTGAGAGATCGCCCTTATTCTGCAATACTTTAACCTTTATCAATTGCTCTAAATAGTTAACATTTTCCCCATATCTCTCTCTCTCATTTCAACCATATTTTAAACACCACTTTCAATTTATCCCTCTCATTAACTATCCCTTCTGAGGAAATTTACCTTTGCACATAACTCATTTCCACTACTAGTAAAACCAAGACAGTCTGCCAAGTGGAGCAACTAGCACAGTACAAAGATGATGCAAATGCACCGAAGAAACACCAGCTGTTAACAGTTCAAGCTACCCAAAGTGAGTGGGGAAAAATGCCAGCAGATTTTGTTCAGACAAAGTTTATTCTACTAAAACTAACAAAAATGAAATGTACAAGTAGAGTTAATCAGTTTTATCCTATTCTGTGCAAGGACTTCTTCAGAACTAAAAAAAAAAAAAAAACAGTTAATAAACACAAATACATATAGTAGTGGTAACTCCAAGTAAATTGAATAATTAAAAAAGAAATTACCACATCTTCAATTCATTTTGGTTACCAATGTAATAAAGTTAAAAAATCTTTTTTTCCTTCCCATTAGAGAACTACACCAACAGACTTATTAACACATACTATCAGAAAAGCATCTGTAAATACAAATACAAACATAAGCATCCTTCTAAAGTCAACAAACATGAATGTTACCTTGGAAAACATATAAACAATTATTTACTAATTTTTTTTTTTAATGTTAGCAATTACAAAAAGTTAACCGTTAAAGCTTAGTAGACCTTAACTTGAGGGCTGATAAACATGAGAATATATCATTCATACCGGGATTATACTTTGCTTTTTGGGACAGTTGGTCCACTTCACAGACTGTCTTGGTTTTACTAGCACTGTAGCATTTAATCTGACGTACCACCCATTTCTGCTTATTTTTGATATACTCATTCTTAAATTCCTTTTCTTAACAGATAAGTGGGCAAGTGCCACTGTCTTATTTTCACGTCACTATCCTGTATCTTGAACTTTGTTTTTACTGCTGCATAATCTAAAACATTTATTAAAAATGTGCCAAAGTTTTCAATTAAATACACATGCTCCTGTGATAAATAATTTCTATCCAGTGTTGCCCAGTTATTGCACCTTGGGGAATATTATGTCAATTTTGCACAAGTTCCTACACCTGAATTCACATCTTCCATGCAAAACTTTCTCATACATTTCTTAAGAAATATAACCTCTTTTGTTGTATTTTCCTCTCCACGTCCCCTGATACATCCTCAATACTGCAAATCAAGTTCCATTCCCCAATCGTATATAACATTCCCTGCGGAAAGCTGTTTATATCTCCCAAAATTGTCTTATAATCAATAAAAAAAGTTATGCACTCACCACAACGTTACATCTGTGCTGTCCACTTTCATTCTTCCTCAACTGATGGGTTCTTGGTTGTGACTCAGCCACCACGTCTACCAGACTCTCGGTTCCAAACTCTTGAGCTCCACCCTTACCTATAATGCCCCACCCACCTAACATACCTAAGATCAAGTTTGCTGCCCACAGGAAGCAGTGTACAATATCTCAATAGAACTCAAGAAGGTATAGAAATAGAAATAAAGAGCTGGAGCCCAAACAAGGAACAACAGTTCCCAAACTGAAACCCTTAGGCCTATTCAAGAGCAAAGGGAATGGGGTTAGGAGGGCGAGAAGTTAAGGAAAAATGAAAATGGACAAGACATACTTAATGTTACTCTGAATATATAACTTTTTTTTTTTTACCCAATATTGTCATTTTCATTTATTCCTCAATTAATGGGACAGAGTCCCTTGCTAGATGAACTTTGGGTGGCCCTCATGGAAGGATATTCTATAGTACTGCAGAGCTAAAAGCAGCTCTCTTCCTAGAAACCAAATCCATTTTGTAAGGAGCAATAAAAAAATAAGCACTGGACAAAGTGGCAGCTGCATAAATGTCATCTATGGAAAGCCTTAATCAAAAGCTGTAGAGAGAGCCACAAACCTTGTGGAATGAGTTCTAAAAAACTTAGAGAAAGATTATCCTCTTTCACTCTAGACAAAGCAGATAGAATATGTTATGACTTGGTCACTATATCTTTAGAAACAGACTTGTCCAATCGGTTAGGTGAGAAGGATACAAACCAAATGGTCAGTCTTCTATTTGGTTCTATGGAAATGAAAACAAAGTAGTCTAAGAACATCCAAAAATGGAGCATGTACTCTCATAAGTTTGAGGAAAAAAAAAAGGTTAATGCCCTGGTTAATATTAGACTTAGAAGCTACCTTAGGCAAAAACAAATGGGTGAGTTTGCAAGGATACCCTGTTTTGGTGGAAAACCAGTTAAGGAAATCTGGAACATAGAGTCTGGAGTTAGGATAACTCATCTAGCTGATGTGATAACTAGAAAAATGATGACCACGGCAGGCTGAGAAAAATCCAATTTAATATGCCACAAATAACGTAAACACACTTAAATACACAAAAAATTCCAGAATAATTATAAGTAAATTTTAAGAAGTCAGTAGTTTTAGCTATATATTCAATAAATTCTTCTAATAGTTTCTTACCCCCTATCCAAAAAATTATTATATCGTCAAGAAACCTCTTATATAACGTCCAACACTTGACATAGGCGGACTTCAATACATACTGTTCCTCCCAGTTTGCCAGTACTAAATTAGCAAAGGTAGGTGCACAGGCTGCCCCCATTGATACACCTTGTAATTGTTGAAAAAATTCTCCGTTAAAGGTTAGAAAATTATTTTTCAATACCATATCCATTAAACCTGTGCACACTACCTTTTCTTCTAGAGTTAATACACTATCCCCAAAAATCTCTTCTTCGAACATTCTTATACCAGCCTCATAAGGTATAGATCCAAATAGGTCAACAATATCAATGGTGACGAAAATCAACTCTTCATCAAAAAGGCTATTGTTCAACCCTCTCAATAGATCCCATGAGTCTTTTAAGATGGCCTCCTTTTGTAACCATATATGCTTAGCCTTTTGATCAACATATTTTGCCAAAGAATTCGTTTTAGACCCCCCCGCTGAGACAATGGGTCTCAGGGGGGGGTCAAAACTATTTTTGTGAATCTTTGGTATGCCAAAGATGGCCGGTATTATAGGTTTTCAATTTTCAAAAAGGCGTTTTCATAGTAAACAAATTTTCATTAAACATATCCTCTAAAATATTATCAATGCGTTGATATGCTGTATTAATTTCATTGATAGAAACTTCTCTATACTTCATTTCATTTCTTAATATTTCGTTCATCTTTCCTTCATACAAAATAACGTCCATTACAACCATGCCCCCACCTTTATCGGGTTTCATTACCCTTACATTTTTATTCATTTTTAATTCTTTTAATTTCTCATATTCATGTGGGTTAAGGTTGTAATGAACCGTATTGTATTTAACTCTTTTTTCATACTTCCTAATTTCCTTTTCCATTATAGCTTCAAAGTTCTTCAGCTGATTGTGAACTGGGGGGTTAAAAGTAGATTTCTTAACTAAAAGATTTCCTTTATTATTAAAATTTCCTATTCCCAAATTACTATTGGAACTTATCCCTTCTTTATGATATAACAGTTCCAAGTTCATTTTTCTTAAAAATAGTTTCATATCTATCAGTGTCTGGGTGGAATTACCTTGGGTAAGTGGTATAAATTTAAAACCCTTCTCTAATAATTTAAAATGCTGTACTTCTAGCACTAAGTTACTAAAATTGTAAATAGTAAACCCTTCAAAGGTATTTTTATTGTCATTTACTTCTATTTCCAATGAATTTTCATTCGGGTGAGGGTCCACTAATAAAATGGTCTCCCCCTCCCCCTTCTCCCCCTTATCAGCAGGAAATACTACGGATTCTTACAATAAAAAAGTGGACAATTTATTTAAACTATTGCATAAATATAAAAGTATTGTTATTGAAAATGCATATTTGGATGAATGCTTGAAAAGGGATATTGTTCCTAAAGGTCTTAGGACCTGGAAATATCCCAATAATGTACAAGTAGGATCCGTTTTTCATAAAGAACTGTTGGTTGTTTTTAATAGATGTGGCCTGGACATTGTTAAATTGATTAGGGATGAAAACAACAGGAATTTAGAGAACCTACAAACACAAATAGAAGTTATAGACGTGGCTATTAAGGATGACTTAATGTTTGAAATAGAAAAGGAAAGACAAAAATATTTTAAACTAAAAGAAGATGTTGACAATAAATGCAACGTATTGGTGGATAGGAAAATGGAAAAATTAAGAAGGGACATTCTTGAGTATGAAAACCAAGTTTGTTACCCTAAACCCCCACCCTATAGGAATCAGTATTATAATAATGATACAAATTATTACAATAATAAAAATAAAAATAACAAAGTGGTAGAGTATTACTCAGAAAATGAGGAGTATAATGAAAGAGTTAATAATGAATATGATGTGGAATTTCCACCCTGGATAGACATAACGGAGAAAGGTGGGTAAATAATAGGGGTTTTGGAAATTTTCAGAAACGAGGGGGGAGAAGGGGGAGGGGGAGACCATTTTATTAGTGGACCCTCACCCGAATGAAAATTCATTGGAAATAGAAGTAAATGACAATAAAAATACCTTTGAAGGGTTTACTATTTACAATTTTAGTAACTTAGTGCTAGAAGTACAGCATTTTAAATTATTAGAGAAGGGTTTTAAATTTATACCACTTACCCAAGGTAATTCCACCCAGACACTGATAGATATGAAACTATTTTTAAGAAAAATGAACTTGGAACTGTTATATCATAAAGAAGGGATAAGTTCCAATAGTAATTTGGGAATAGGAAATTTTAATAATAAAGGAAATCTTTTAGTTAAGAAATCTACTTTTAACCCCCCAGTTCACAATCAGCTGAAGAACTTTGAAGCTATAATGGAAAAGGAAATTAGGAAGTATGAAAAAAGAGTTAAATACAATACGGTTCATTACAACCTTAACCCACATGAATATGAGAAATTAAAAGAATTAAAAATGAATAAAAATGTAAGGGTAATGAAACCCGATAAAGGTGGGGGCATGGTTGTAATGGACGTTATTTTGTATGAAGGAAAGATGAACGAAATATTAAGAAATGAAATGAAGTATAGAGAAGTTTCTATCAATGAAATTAATACAGCATATCAACGCATTGATAATATTTTAGAGGATATGTTTAATGAAAATTTGTTTACTATGAAAACGTACGCCTTTTTGAAAATTGAAAAACCTATAATACCGGCCATCTTTGGCATACCAAAGATTCACTAAAATAGTTTTGACCCCTGAGACCCATTGTCTCAGCGGGGGTCTAAAACTAATTCTTTGGCAAAATATGTTGATCAAAAGGCTAAGCATATATGGTTACAAAAGGAGGCCATCTTAAAAGACTCATGGGATCTATTGAGAGGGTTGAACAATAGCCTTTTTGATGAAGAGTTGATTTTGCCACCATTGATATTGTTGACCTATTTGGATCTATACCTTATGAGGCTGGTATAAGAATGTTCGAAGAAGAGATTTTTGGGGATAGTGTATTAACTCTAGAAGAAAAGGTAGTGTGCACAGGTTTAATGGATATGGTATTGAAAAATAATTTTCTAACCTTTAACGGAGAATTTTTTCAACAATTACAAGGTGTATCAATGGGGGCAGCCTGTGCACCTACCTTTGCTAATTTAGTACTGGCAAACTGGGAGGAACAGTATGTATTGAAGTCCGCCTATGTCAAGTGTTGGACGTTATATAAGAGGTTTCTTGACGATATAATAATTTTTTGGATAGGGGGTAAGAAACTATTAGAAGAATTTATTGAATATATAGCTAAAACTACTGACTTCTTAAAATTTACTTATAATTATTCTGGAATTTTTTGTGTATTTAAGTGTGTTTACGTTATTTGTGGCATATTAAATTGGATTTTTCTCAGCCTGCCGTGGTCATCGCTTTCGTAGATTTGCTTTGCTTGGTGGAGTCAGGAGGTGTTTCTTTACAGTTTCTTGGTTTTGGAGGTGATTATGGAAGCGGAGACGCAGGGGAGAAATAACGAAACTGTGGACTCGGGGCAGTCTAGGAAGCTCATTGGACAGTTGAGTGAGCTTATAGACTTGCTAACGCCCCTTTGTAAGTCTATGCTGAACCACGAGGAAAGAGGAGCGTGGTTTAATGATACCGGAAACGGAGATTATTTCGCCAACGGACAGAGAAGTAAACGTAAACGAGAATTGTTTGGAGATGGAGGAAACAATCGGGATATGGAGAATACCAATGGTAGTGTTTTTAATCCTGCAGCTACCCCAGGGATTTTATGCAATGACATACAGGAAGCTGGTGTGTCGGGTGCCGAAACAAATCAAATGGGCACAAGAACTTCATTAAAAGGTACTGTTAACCACAAAAAAGTTGTTGAAATGAAAGACTGGTTGCAAGCCCAATACAGTTTCAACCTTTCTGTTAATAAGGTATCAGCAGGAAATACTACGGATTCTTACAATAAAAAAGTGGACAATTTATTTAAACTATTGCATAAATATAAAAGTATTGTTATTGAAAATGCATATTTGGATGAATGCTTGAAAAGGGATATTGTTCCTAAAGGTCTTAGGACCTGGAAATATCCCAATAATGTACAAGTAGGATCCGTTTTTCATAAAGAACTGTTGGTTGTTTTTAATAGATGTGGCCTGGACATTGTTAAATTGATTAGGGATGAAAACAACAGGAATTTAGAGAACCTACAAACACAAATAGAAGTTATAGACGTGGCTATTAAGGATGACTTAATGTTTGAAATAGAAAAGGAAAGACAAAAATATTTTAAACTAAAAGAAGATGTTGACAATAAATGCAACGTATTGGTGGATAGGAAAATGGAAAAATTAAGAAGGGACATTCTTGAGTATGAAAACCAAGTTTGTTACCCTAAACCCCCACCCTATAGGAATCAGTATTATAATAATGATACAAATTATTACAATAATAAAAATAAAAATAACAAAGTGGTAGAGTATTACTCAGAAAATGAGGAGTATAATGAAAGAGTTAATAATGAATATGATGTGGAATTTCCACCCCTGGATAGACATAACGGAGAAAGGTGGGTAAATAATAGGGGTTTTGGAAATTTTCAGAAACGAGGGGGGAGAAGGGGGAGGGGGAGACCATTTTATTAGTGGACCCTCACCCGAATGAAAATTCATTGGAAATAGAAGTAAATGACAATAAAAATACCTTTGAAGGGTTTACTATTTACAATTTTAGTAACTTAGTGCTAGAAGTACAGCATTTTAAATTATTAGAGAAGGGTTTTAAATTTATACCACTTACCCAAGGTAATTCCACCCAGACACTGATAGATATGAAACTATTTTTAAGAAAAATGAACTTGGAACTGTTATATCATAAAGAAGGGATAAGTTCCAATAGTAATTTGGGAATAGGAAATTTTAATAATAAAGGAAATCTTTTAGTTAAGAAATCTACTTTTAACCCCCCAGTTCACAATCAGCTGAAGAACTTTGAAGCTATAATGGAAAAGGAAATTAGGAAGTATGAAAAAAGAGTTAAATACAATACGGTTCATTACAACCTTAACCCACATGAATATGAGAAATTAAAAGAATTAAAAATGAATAAAAATGTAAGGGTAATGAAACCCGATAAAGGTGGGGGCATGGTTGTAATGGACGTTATTTTGTATGAAGGAAAGATGAACGAAATATTAAGAAATGAAATGAAGTATAGAGAAGTTTCTATCAATGAAATTAATACAGCATATCAACGCATTGATAATATTTTAGAGGATATGTTTAATGAAAATTTGTTTACTATGAAAACGTACGCCTTTTTGAAAATTGAAAAACCTATAATACCGGCCATCTTTGGCATACCAAAGATTCACAAAAATAGTTTTGACCCCCCCCTGAGACCCATTGTCTCAGCGGGGGGGTCTAAAACGAATTCTTTGGCAAAATATGTTGATCAAAAGGCTAAGCATATATGGTTACAAAAGGAGGCCATCTTAAAAGACTCATGGGATCTATTGAGAGGGTTGAACAATAGCCTTTTTGATGAAGAGTTGATTTTCGTCACCATTGATATTGTTGACCTATTTGGATCTATACCTTATGAGGCTGGTATAAGAATGTTCGAAGAAGAGATTTTTGGGGATAGTGTATTAACTCTAGAAGAAAAGGTAGTGTGCACAGGTTTAATGGATATGGTATTGAAAAATAATTTTCTAACCTTTAACGGAGAATTTTTTCAACAATTACAAGGTGTATCAATGGGGGCAGCCTGTGCACCTACCTTTGCTAATTTAGTACTGGCAAACTGGGAGGAACAGTATGTATTGAAGTCCGCCTATGTCAAGTGTTGGACGTTATATAAGAGGTTTCTTGACGATATAATAATTTTTTGGATAGGGGGTAAGAAACTATTAGAAGAATTTATTGAATATATAGCTAAAACTACTGACTTCTTAAAATTTACTTATAATTATTCTGGAATTTTTTGTGTATTTAAGTGTGTTTACGTTATTTGTGGCATATTAAATTGGATTTTTCTCAGCCTGCCGTGGTCATCGCTTTCATAGATTTGCTTTGCTTGGTGGAGTCAGGAGGTGTTTCTTTACAGTTTCTTGGTTTTGGAGGTGATTATGGAAGCGGAGACGAGGGGAGAAATAACGAAACTGTGGACTCGGGGCAGTCTAGGAAGCTCATTGGACAGTTGAGTGAGCTTATAGACTTGCTAACGCCCCTTTGTAAGTCTATGCTGAACCACGAGGAAAGAGGAGCGTGGTTTAATGATACCGGAAACGGAGATTATTTCGCCAACGGACAGAGAAGTAAACGTAAACGAGAATTGTTTGGAGATGGAGGAAACAATCGGGATATGGAGAATACCAATGGTAGTGTTTTTAATCCTGCAGCTACCCCAGGGATTTTATGCAATGACATACAGGAAGCTGGTGTGTCGGGTGCCGAAACAAATCAAATGGGCACAAGAACTTCATTAAAAGGTACTGTTAACCACAAAAAAGTTGTTGAAATGAAAGACTGGTTGCAAGCCCAATACAGTTTCAACCTTTCTGTTAATAAGGTATCAGCAGGAAATACTACGGATTCTTACAATAAAAAAGTGGACAATTTATTTAAACTATTGCATAAATATAAAAGTATTGTTATTGAAAATGCATATTTGGATGAATGCTTGAAAAGGGATATTGTTCCTAAAGGTCTTAGGACCTGGAAATATCCCAATAATGTACAAGTAGGATCCGTTTTTCATAAAGAACTGTTGGTTGTTTTTAATAGATGTGGCCTGGACATTGTTAAATTGATTAGGGATGAAAACAACAGGAATTTAGAGAACCTACAAACACAAATAGAAGTTATAGACGTGGCTATTAAGGATGACTTAATGTTTGAAATAGAAAAGGAAAGACAAAAATATTTTAAACTAAAAGAAGATGTTGACAATAAATGCAACGTATTGGTGGATAGGAAAATGGAAAAATTAAGAAGGGACATTCTTGAGTATGAAAACCAAGTTTGTTACCCTAAACCCCCACCCTATAGGAATCAGTATTATAATAATGATACAAATTATTACAATAATAAAAATAAAAATAACAAAGTGGTAGAGTATTACTCAGAAAATGAGGAGTATAATGAAAGAGTTAATAATGAATATGATGTGGAATTTCCACCCTGGATAGAAATAACGGAGAAAGGTGGGTAAATATTAGGGGTTTTGGAAATTAAAAGAAAGGGGGGGGGAGAAGGGGGAGGGGGAGACCATTTTATTAGTGGACCCTCACCCGAATGAAAATTCATTGGAAATAGAAGTAAATGACAATAAAAATACCTTTGAAGGGTTTACTATTTACAATTTTAGTAACTTAGTGCTAGAAGTACAGCATTTTAAATTATTAGAGAAGGGTTTTAAATTTATACCACTTACCCAAGGTAATTCCACCCAGACACTGATAGATATGAAACTATTTTTAAGAAAAATGAACTTGGAACTGTTATATCATAAAGAAGGGATAAGTTCCAATAGTAATTTTGGAATAGGAAATTTTAATAATAAAGGAAATCTTTTAGTTAAGAAATCTACTTTTAACCCCCCAGTTCACAATCAGCTGAAGAACTTTGAAGCTATAATGGAAAAGGAAATTAGGAAGTATGAAAAAAGAGTTAAATACAATACGGTTCATTACAACCTTAACCCACATGAATATGAGAAATTAAAAGAATTAAAAATGAATAAAAATGTAAGGGTAATGAAACCCGATAAAGGTGGGGGCATGGTTGTAATGGACGTTATTTTGTATGAAGGAAAGATGAACGAAATATTAAGAAATGAAATGAAGTATAGAGAAGTTTCTATCAATGAAATTAATACAGCATATCAACGCATTGATAATATTTTAGAGGATATGTTTAATGAAAATTTGTTTACTATGAAAACGTACGCCTTTTTGAAAATTGAAAAACCTATAATACCGGCCATCTTTGGCATACCAAAGATTCACAAAAATAGTTTTGACCCCCCCCTGAGACCCATTGTCTCAGCGGGGGGGTCTAAAACGAATTCTTTGGCAAAATATGTTGATCAAAAGGCTAAGCATATATGGTTACAAAAGGAGGCCATCTTAAAAGACTCATGGGATCTATTGAGAGGGTTGAACAATAGCCTTTTTGATGAAGAGTTGATTTTCGTCACCATTGATATTGTTGACCTATTTGGATCTATACCTTATGAGGCTGGTATAAGAATGTTCGAAGAAGAGATTTTTGGGGATAGTGTATTAACTCTAGAAGAAAAGGTAGTGTGCACAGGTTTAATGGATATGGTATTGAAAAATAATTTTCTAACCTTTAACGGAGAATTTTTTCAACAATTACAAGGTGTATCAATGGGGGCAGCCTGTGCACCTACCTTTGCTAATTTAGTACTGGCAAACTGGGAGGAACAGTATGTATTGAAGTCCGCCTATGTCAAGTGTTGGACGTTATATAAGAGGTTTCTTGACGATATAATAATTTTTTGGATAGGGGGTAAGAAACTATTAGAAGAATTTATTGAATATATAGCTAAAACTACTGACTTCTTAAAATTTACTTATAATTATTCTGGAATTTTTTGTGTATTTAAGTGTGTTTACGTTATTTGTGGCATATTAAATTGGATTTTTCTCAGCCTGCCGTGGTCATCGCTTTCGTAGATTTGCTTTGCTTGGTGGAGTCAGGAGGTGTTTCTTTACAATAACTAGAAAAATATTTTCAATTTTAGGCCTGACCTGGCTGAGGGTTCAAAGAGGGTTTGGGTCAGAGCTTGAAGCAAAACAGTTAAATTCCCAAGGAGTAGTACGATCCTTCAGTGGAGGTCTAGGTAGATAGAACTCCTTTGAGAAAGGCTTTAATTTAGAAAAAAGTTAAGGAAGAATTATTTTCACTTACTTGGAAATCTGAAATGGCAGCTAACTGGACCTTAACAGTAGAAAAGCTAGGTCCTTCACTGAAAACTAAAGCTAAAAACATCAAGTACAACTGGTACAGGGGCAGAAAGGTGGTTCAGATCCCTATTAAGGGCCCAAAAAATGAACCTCTTCCATTTACTTTTGTAAATCTTTTTAGTAGAAGCTTTTTGAGAAGATAACAAAATATGATGGACTGGAGAGGAGAGCCTGGAATGTCTAGCAATAAGGGGAAATGGAAACACATACGGTCAGTTTGTGGCCTGTTATGTCTAGATGAGTCATACCTGTCGAGTTAGACAGGTCTCAATTTGGATCCAGTATTCAGGGTGGAAGTAGAAGGGGAAAGTGAAGGCTAAAAATGGGTGCAGTGAGGATAACTGTGCACTTCAACTAGTATGTTTCTGTAGAGCATCTCGCAGAAATTCACCTGTTGGAAGGATCAGGGCAAAGAACCTGCTGCACTTGTTTAGGGGAGAAGCAATTAGATCACAGCATGGCTGGCCCCATCAACAGAAAAATTCTCTCTGCAACTTAGACATTAAGAGACCACTTATGAGGGATCATAATAGACCGGCTTAGTTTGGCTACAATCATGTTGATTTTCCCCTTTATGTACATTGGTATTAGAAAACAGCCAGAGGAAATCGCCCACTGCCACACTCTCACTGCTTCTTGACAAAGCAGATGAGATATGGCTCCGCCCTGTTTGTTGATGTACCAAACAACGGACATACTGTCCATCTGAATAGCAACTGCCCACAGGGGACAGTATCCTGAAAGGCCTGCAACAATAGGACGGCTGCTCTAATTTCCAGAACACTGATGTGCATCTTGGCCTCAGCTGGAAACCACATACTTTGGATTGTCCTTCCCAAGTAGTGTACCCCACTCCGGATAGGAGGCATCCGTGGTCATCGAGGCAGTGGGCAGGGGAAGAACGACTTGAACGGCCTTTGGAAACTGTTTCAGTGAAGCCACCACAGAAGACATTGTTTGTGTTTGTGTGATCTTTACTGGAGTGGTTAAAATTGCTATTGAAGAATGGACCACTGTACTGACGGGGTCCACTGCAGAAATTTGGATATAAAACCTGGCTAAAAAGACTAGTGTGACAGCTGCTACTATGGATCCAAAGGCTTGTAAGATTAGTTGTGCTGGGAAAAATGAATGGAGGATTACTCTCTTAACCTGAGATCTGAATGTCTAGATTCAAGTTGGAGGTAGAAAGCCTATCTGAATGACAGTGTTTAGACAAGCACCTATGAACTTCAGACTGTGCATAGGTGTGAGCTGTGATTTACTATTAATTGACTGTGATGCCTAGATGAGACACAACTGGAGCAAACAGTCTCTTGCTTGTAGGAGTAGATGCCTGGATGAGGCAGTTAGGAACTAGTTGTTTAGGTGCAAAGCACTTGGAATCCCTGCAGTCTCAAATGAACTGCTGCCACTGCCATGCATATGCTAACACCCTGGGGGCTGTGGTGAGAACAAAGGGTAATGCACTGAACTGGTAATAACTGGCTCCCAGACAGAAGAGCAGATATCTTCTGGACTGCCTGTTCATTTTGATGTGATAGTATGCATCCTGAAGAACTATCAAGCAATCGTCCTTTCATAGTACAAGCAGAATGGACTAAATGTGACCATCTGGAACATTGAATACTGCACAAACTTGTTTAGGTTGCTGAGATCCATGATGGGTCTCAAATCCCCTGTTTTCTTTGCCACTAAGAAGAATCCTGAGTAGGTGCTGGATCCTCTCTGTTCCCGGGGACCTTCTGGATGAGACTCTTTCTAGCCGCTTTTCTATTTCTAAGGCTGCTGCTACCCTCTGACTGGGTTTAACATTGGAAATTCTCTTTATTCTTGGAGGGGGAATTTGGGAATATGGTAGGACACAACCTCTGGATTTAATTCTTTACACCCATGAATCTTTTGTTATGGATAGCCAGGCTCTTTGGTGCAGAGACAAACACTCCCTGACTAACTCCAGACAGCAACAGTCAGGCTGCCTTTCAGGAACGCTGGTAGGGCTTGTCCAAGAAGGAATCCTGGAAATATTGCTTCTGTGGGCCACCTATGCCACGTGGGCAGCATCCTCAGTTACAGTTCCTCCCTCTGCCCTGGGAGGACTACCTCCTCATGACTCCTGGAAAGGACCCTGAGATTTACTGAACCACATCATCTTACTTCCTCGCTGATTCCAGGAAAATGGTCTTTGAGGGTTAGAAAAATGTATCCCTACTGTAGACAAGGTCTTTCTATCTTGTTCACAGCTGAAAACATTTTTTTACTTTACGGCCAAATAAGGAAGATCCATTAAAAAGAATACTGAATAATGAAGACTTAAAGGGCTCCACAAATTCCCATAGGTGCATCCAGACACACCTCCTAATGGATATGCCTGCCCATGAAGTACCTTCTGCAGAAAAAGAGATAAGCCTCATGGACCCATTAGATATCGACTGAAGGGTGGTCAGTTGCGAGTAAACTATTTTGGCCCATGGCAGATATGGACCCAGAAAGAGGTTTGGAGAGTTCTTTAGTCAAATATCTTTACAATCTCATAAAATGTGACAAATAATTCAATGACCGCACAGCAAAGGTTTGTGAAACAAATGCACTTACCAAATCTGTCCAAAGATATGGACTCCCTGTTAGGGGGATGGACTAAAGACCTCTGCTCTGCAAACTCTTTTTCATGGCTGCCTCTACAACCATGGTATCAGCTAGGACACCCTTGCTCCAGTCTGCCTTTTCCTTGGGGGGGGGGGGCTAAAAATGTATCTGGTTTCTTAGGGATGGGTTCCTCAGTATACAGTTCTTTATACTCCCAGCAAGAAATGAAGTCTTAAGTTCATCAGTCCCCCCCCCCCGGGGGGGGGGGGCAAAAGCCTCCAAAACAACAACTATTTTTTTAAACAAAAAACATCCTTATTAAATTATAATTTATGACAAAGACAATCATACATTTATAAAATTAAAACATATCATATTGACAATCTCAGTTGCATTTTACATCACAAACCATATTGACAATTGTAGATGCAAACATCACTTATAACCTACTCAATGACTGGCAAACATTACATAACTCATTCGAATCCTGCCTTCTTTTAATGCTCATTCCTCCCTTGTATGTACTGTTCCCACAATTCCTATGTAATTAGCTCCTACCCTTTTCTGAAGATCCCATTTCCAGTTGTTTTATCTCTGTTACTATATTCACTACTTCTAGTACAGTTGGTTTAGACTTCAATGTCCAGTTTTTTTTTTTGGCAACCACCATATATTAGACTCAGCAAGGCCTTACCATTACTAGGCAATTCTGATTCAGTATCATAGCTCAGAAAAACATTTCCTTAGTTAAACCAATTTTCTCACCTAGTATCTCTGATAGAGTTGCCTGCAGGGAATCTTTAAAGTCTGCTAAATGATTACACTCCCAAAAATACGTTTCCAATTGCCTCTTTTTACCCCCCCATCACAACTTCAAAATTTGCTGCCTACCTGTGGAAAAATTCTCTGGACTCTACTTGGGGTATAAAAATATAAGGTAAACATTTCCAAGCAAAACCTCTAAATCTAGACGTTTTGCATAGTTGGAAGACAAACACATACCCCCATTATTTCTTTGTGAAATGCTTATCCAGTTTCTCTTCCCAATCCTTTCTAACCTTCTCTGACTGACTCTTACAGTTATCATGCACTATTTCATATACTCTTCTAATTATTTCTTTTTTAACAGCAGCTTCCATTATAGATTCTACTAAAAATGTTACCAGTGCTGGCCTTTCCTTTAGGATCCCCTATTTATTTCTCTTTGCCTATACTCTGATAACAATCCTTGACAAGAAAAGGCAATCTCTAACCTGCAGTCCAAATTAATTCTTGGCATCTTCCCACTCTATTACTTTTCCTTTTCTAGTTATATGCTCCCAATAACTTGGTTCCTTTGCCAGTTTTCTCCAATAAATTGAACTCCTTCTTGCCTACTCTCTACATCCCTAACTGCAGTCATCCCTATCATCAAGATCTCCTTTTTCCATTGCCGTGTTGGCTTAGTTCTTGGAAAACTTTCTGCAACTTTACAAATATAATATCCTGTATGATTATGGTTATTCTCCTTAAAGGTCTGCATCCAAAATCCCAATCTCTCATTTCTTAAGCTTCCCCCTCTTTCATCATCATCCCTTTTCACTTTGAATTTTAGGTTACTGGCTTGTGCTACACAGAGCCTTAACTGTGTAGCTCTGAAATTACCCTTCAAATCGGGTAATCACAATCTGCCCTGTAATCCCACTTCACTCTTGCCATCTTCCCAAACCAGATAAAGTCCCTCAGTTCTTTATTAATTGCTACAAACAGCTTCTCCTCTGGTTGATAAAAATATGCCTGAAATGTGCATAAGACTAAAGGGACTAAAACCAATTTTAACTGCTTGTATCTTATCCATATCCATATAACAAAGCTTCCATTTTCTCAGTTATTGTATTATCTTCTGTTTAGTCTCTTCCCACATATCCTTAGTTGCCATACTAGAATAATTTTAATCCATAAACCTAAATATTTCATTCTATCATGTCCCTATAAATATAGGTATTCATGAACCAGTTCACGTGTGGGTATATAACTTACCGGTATTGACTTTATTTTAGCTTCATTCATTTTGTATCCCGAAAAGATCTAAAAACGGTCTCAAAATGATCCATAACACTGTAAAGTCTTTTTCTGGTTTTATCAGCTACAAAATAATATCAGCTGCAAATAAAGCCAGCTTTTCTTAACTACCACACCAATTATAGCCTTTAATTTCTCAGTCCCTTATTTTCTTTGCCAGTGGCTGTAAACAATATGCAAATACTAAAGGGGAAAGAGAAAACCCTTGCCTGGCTCCTCTGTTCAAGCAGAAATTATCAGTGAGGACCCCATCCACTTTAATGTTTGACTCTGATCCCTTGGGTCTACTTCTGTTTATCGAAAGTCATTTTGAAAAACAAAAGTACAATGACAATTACACGAAAGTGCACTTCAATGAAAGTGCACTTTCGCAAATACCGGTTCACCGAACTGGTAAAATAAAAAAAGGAACACTGCAGCACCAAAGCATGCTACAGTGGGGATAAGGGAATATACCTCTTTCTCCACTGTAGTGCGATCTCGTGTTACTATATATAAAATACCAAACTGACTTTGCAGTGTTTTTTTTTTTTTTTTTTTAATTTTACTGGTTTGGTGAACCGGTATTCATGAAAGTGCACTTTCGCTTAATTGGGATCGTACTTCTGGCTTTGGAAATGATGAGTTTCGATAAACAAAAGTAAACCCGATCCCTCATATATTCTCTTAATCAACCTTATAATTTTTTCAAGAAATGCAAATGCTTCCACTGCCCTGCTCAAAGTCCCAGCTTACTCGGCATCAAGACCCACAAACAACAATAGCATTTTCTTACATTCTGCTTCCCTCTGGATCATCAATGTTCTGCTAATGTTGTCAAATGTTTACATCCTCTCCACAAAACCACACTGATTCATATCTATCAGTTTTGCCATTACGTTTGCAATTCTTTTAGCCATTATAGACATGAATACTTTATAATCATGGCTTAGTATGGAAATGGGCCTGTATGAAGCGGGATCTGATGGATACTTACCTTCTTTAGGTAAATCAGCTACCACTGCTTTCTATATATACTATTCCTTGTGTGATTTGAACACTCCTCTTTTAAAAGATTCTGACCTCACAGCCTCTTCTAATTCCCTTATGACACTGATAATTTATTATGTATTTATATTACTTAACAGCATGCATAAAGCACTCTTTTCTACCCTGGTTCACACATATACTCCCATTCATAATGTATAACCAACTTAACTATGGACATATCCTTTACTATAAACTCGGAGCTGGGATACATGGTCTCTCCAGCAAATCATTTAAGACTTCAACATGGCTATCCGGATCTCACTAGAATCTTTCCTTATTTCACATGTCACCACCATGAAAATGCCCTTCACTGACAGGTGGGCCACTTCAAAGCTCTATAACAGCTTGAAAGGCCTACTAATGAACTGCACGAACACCAGTAAAAGGTACCAAGATGCTGCCAGTGGTCACTCAGACTGTGAAATATTATTCCCCAAACTTTAAAAAACCTTGCCCTTCTGTCTTCTCACAAACTGCAGAGATACTCACTTAAGCAAACAATCCAAAGAGGGATGCTAGGTGCTTACAAAGCATTATCAACTCAGGGACCACTAAAGAGCTTCAAGGACTAAAAATGATTGGAGGCTAAAGAGAAGTACAATGTGTCCAGTCAACAGTGCTTCCATACTGAATAAATATCTTTAGTACACCACTGCCCATGAAAGGTCCTTCACAGAAATGAACGGCAGTGGAGATATTCATAATCTAACTCAACACACACATACATTTATCTATATATACATATATATATCTATATATACACATATATATATATATATATATATATATATATAAATACACACACACACACACACATATATATATATATATATATATATATATATATATATATGGGCCTACTTCATAATATCGACAGACCATTTGATCGACAGTCATTTGGTCGACAGCTCATTTGATCGACAACCAGTACTCAAGGCACTTAACAGGGATTTGCCCCCATCTCCAATGTTGTGCGACCATGGAGTTGGTATATATATTTGGGGGGGTAGGGGGTACAGCCCCCCACATTTGGGGTGTGTGGGGGGGGTGAAGCCACCCACTATTTCCATTTAAAACATGAAAATACAACAAGCCTACACACACACACATATATATATATATATATATATATATACATACACACACACACACACACACATATATATATATATATAGACATGTTGAACAACACACACAGTTTCGGAGAAAGAGTCTATACGTACCCCATTTTTCACCAACTATTGAAGTGTTCATGCAATCTGTTGAACATGATTTATACAATAATTTTGTAAACAGTACAATGTGTTACTCTGATAATTTAACCAAAGAAGAGAAACTGGCCATAAATAGTATACGGAATAACATGGACATTGTAGTCAAACCTGCTGATAAAGGTAGAACTGTGGTTGTATTGGACTCTGATTATTATTTTAACTCTATGCAGAACATGCTAGCCTCTGATTCGTATCAGTTAGTCTCTACTGCTATAGTCATGGATATACAAATGAATATTAATTTCTCTTTACATGAATGTTTTACCTTGGGTTTAATCACAGATGATCTTTTTAAGTATTTGATAGTTGAACATCCTTTAATACCTCGAATACATGGTCTTCCTGAGGTACATAAAGACGCCGTTAAGCCTTCTTTCAGACCCGTAGTGGCTGGGAGGGGTTGGCTCACGGAGCCTTTGTCAGTATATTTCGACTATGAGTTAAGAAAGGTGCTGGAACAGTATGAATATGTGTTGAGGGATACTCAACACTTTTTACAGGATCTTTTTGAGTTTACTAGTAAGCTTGAATGCTATGAAGGATTACTACTTGGCACTTTAGATGTTGTAGCACTCTTTACGAGTATACCCAATGACACAGGTATTGTTATGGT